>NC_065515.1:5557163-5583654 GCF_006386435.1 Epinephelus moara
GCTTGTTGAGTCTGTTGGCATCGGCTACTCTCAGTCTGCTGCCCCAGCACACCACAGCAAACAGAATAGCACTGGCCACCACAGACTCATAAAACATCCTCAGCATAGTCCGGCAGATGTTAAAGGAGCGGAGCCTCCTCAGAAAATAGAGGCGGCTCTGTCCCTTCTTGTAAAGGAAGGAATCACAGTGACAGGACCAAAATAACAACAACAACAAACATCATGTAGGTTATTCTTTAGTGGTCACACGTAGAGACTACAACTCAACATTTCAGCATCAATACTGATTATATATTTGTTTTGCATTACAAACAACAACAAAAATACAACAAAATTAATTATTTATATCTCATTTCATATTTTATTTAATTTTTGTTGTGCTAAACGCTTATTGGATGACAGTGAACATGCATGGGTGTACACTGCCCTCCAGCGGTCAAAGTGAGAAACTGCAGCACTTCAAATTAATAAAGTAAACGATAATACTTAAATGACAGGGTAAGACAACTTCCGGTTAATACTTTCAAAATACAGTGACCAAACCGAACAAATCAGACATGACTGAACAGATGGGAAATACTCATGAAAAACATTGTTTTAATCATTTTCTAGTGCTCACAGTTAGAGACTATAACTCAACATGTATCTGTCATAATTAATACTTTGTAATCGAACCGCTATTTAGCTGTTTTACTCAAAACGTTATTTTAAACACACAAGTCATTGAAGCATTCATAGTTCACTGCCCTCTAGTGGACACAGTGAGGAAGTGCAGCACATAAATTAATCAAGCTAGCAATGATGCACTATATGCACGCATATTAGCTTTTCCGCTGAGTATTTTCAAAATAAAATGGGCAAGACGCGCACAAACAGTGATCACAAAATTATCACATTTTTAGGCGGTAACAGTGTCGATATTAATACAGATTATGAAGTTTATTTAGACATATCAAAGCAGACATAATGCTACCGGTGGTGAGACTGAGAATAAAACTTTAAAACATAACAGTTTGCAACTAGCTTTATATATTTAGTTGGCTACTAATAGCTTGTGCGTTTTTTATTTTATTTTATTTTATTTTTATTTTTTGTGTGTGAAGTGTGTAAGTGTCTTTAATATATTTATTTTCCTTTGTGGCATTTCTGTTTTTGTGCAGCAGTTATTTCAATCCAAGATAATTTGTTATTGGTGCCAATAAAAAAAACTAGAACTTAATGTGTCTTTGACATGACATACTAATAAGATTTCAGCTAGACTATTTTCCTCTAAATTCACCTATTATGTGTCAAGACAAGAACTATGTCTGGCCATGCGAGCAATACAGGCCTAATATGAGAAGAAAGTCTCTGTGGCACTCAGTAATATTTTTAAACACTGTCGATAAATACTAATCTGTGACGTAAGGGATGGTGTTGTAGTGAGCGCATACAGTGTAAATTAGTGCTGCTAAATGTTCCAGTACTATTTAGATCACAGCACAGATACAACTCTGTATTTTATAAAAGTCACCACTGAATAATGCAGATATTTTTAAGTGATACCTGAGTATCAGTTATTAATAATTTGGGTATAGTGACGAGGAAGTTGAATTTTAGATTGGCTGGTACGTGTGTGTGTGTCTGTGTGTGTGTGTGTGTGTGTGTGTGTGTGTGTGTGTGTGTGTGTGTGCAGTAGACAGTTATTACAGTGGAAATTCCTTCCAGACTTATCACTGGCACTTAACTGTAATCAGTAGATTGATGAAGAACCAGAATAGCTCTGAGAGCACAAAATGTGATAGTGGCCTCGAAATAGACCAAGTGAGGCTGCACGGCCCTCACTGACGTGCCCTTCTAACCCACTGTTTTCACTTTAGTCTGATGTAACGCAGAGAGTTTAAAGGGACAGTTCAACTCAAATTAAAACATATATATTTCTTCTCTAAAGCCTCATTTATAGTCCTTTTACATACAGAAATAGACACGTTCATTTCAAACTTCGTGATCGTCCATGCCTCCCTCATGTTGGTATAGATACATCCAGTAGATGGCACTAGAGGGCAGACTCAAAGGTTTCTGACAACAACAAACATGGTGACTGTGGAGGAGGTCATTATAACGTAACGTATTGTCCACAGCAGCGGTCTCTTAAGCCATTAAATACATTGCGACATGTGGACGGAGAATTCTTTTAACTATATTACCAAATTGTTCTGTTCCATCATTTTAAAAATGTTTTTGTCCTACGATCTATCTTGCTTGAGCTATGCTACACTACCCCAGTGATCGCCAGTGGTGCTCCATTTTGTTCATATCCATAAGCTTTCAGAAAATGTCTATAAATGCAGACAAAAGGAAAGCAGAGTGTTCTGCTACGTGTCCATGATTTAAATCCAGTTTTGGTTGTTTGGCCGCGGCCGCTAAGGTCTCACCTTTGATGGGGTTTATGTCCTTGAGCTTCTCGTTGCTGTGCTGTCGATCGTATTATCCGAGGTGTTTCAGACTGAAGTTTGGAAGATGTGTTTTTTAGCATTTTTGTGCTTTCACATTGGTTTTCTCGACGGACACGGGCAAAGTTTCAGCTCTGTGTCCTTACCGCTAGATGCCACTAAATCCTCCACACTGAACCTTTAAAGTACAGTGGATCTGCACATTATTTGAATATTAGTCCATGAAAGCTGTATTGACCATAACCAAACCCAGTGCTGAACCTTCATGTCAGCACGTGTCTTTGCTAAATCCTCCCAAACCCATTCTAAGATAACTCACTCACAGGTAAGACAGATGAGTGGGTGGTCTGGGGTCATTGCGTCCACTCAGCTGGACACGTTGGCCACACTGACAAGCTGCTGTCACTCCACTGTGTCACATTAGATGTCTTCACCAGACAAACCATACTGACATATTCAGCAGGATGTTTGATCTCTCGTCATTAATGAAATCTGTGGTTTTAACAGTGGCCAGTGCGCATCAAGAGCTTCTGAATACCGCATGAACCCAACTGTACAGGCTTATAGGTACGTATGGTGGATGTGTGGTGTCAAATATTACAATGGGCTGCACTATTTTCTGTTTACTGTGTTTGATTAATGAAGATTTGTTCTGTAAAAATGTCACCACTACCGTCTGTTCCCCCACACTACCTTAACACTCTCTCTCTTTGCCAATATTCTGGCTGTGAAACCTGAGCCACGGGCCAAATATAGCCCCACACAGTGAGCAGTTAGGGACCGGGACAGATGGGACAGCAGGCCACTGCAGAGGCAGTACGCAATTGGACCCTGAACCTGAGAGATCCTGCTGACAGTCTGACCAATAAGGCTGCTCTTCTGGAAAGAGACGCTTCTTTTTGGCTCATTCTTACTCAATAAACAGAACAAACCTGGAACCACGAAACCAGGAGAGAGCGTTTGGACAAATAGCCCACTTTAAGGTACGTTTTGCTCTCTTATTGTTGATACTCTCAGCATTTTATGGCTTGGTGCTTGATTGTTTATGAATAGCATGACCTAAATCATTTAGAGCTGTTTTAAAAGTAGCGTTTATATGCAGTGTCAGTCAAATTCGAGCGTTCTCTCATGTTGACTCTGTCATTTAAAACTATTTATGTGTATTAAATGTTACAAATGCAGTGAAAATACTTATAAGAGATGTTTTAGTAAATGTAATAAGGCTTATGAAATCCTAGAGAGAAAAGGGGTTAATGGAAACTCTGACATCACCGACAGTTGTTAACATTCTGTCAATCAGTCGCAGTGTTGAAAATTTTCCACATTCATATTTAATAAGCACTGCACTGTTGTCATTGTTCTCTTCAGATGACAGACGGTTGTCTTAATGCTTTTACCCAGTGGCTGTCAGCGTACGTGTGTGTGTGCCCAGCTGTACCTGTGTGTGTCTGAAGGTAGCCACTGAGTTTCAAGGACCTCTCTCCTCAGATCAGGGTGGGTGGGGTTGTGCTGCTGCTGTGAAACATAGCCCAGGGGATTAAAAATAACAACAGCTGGTCTTCAGGACGCCATGAGGCTCCGAGTGTCACACTGCGTCATGCGTGTGTCTTCACCAACAGCCTCACAACATGCTATACATCTAGCGTCAACGTCTCGAGAGATCAGAGCTGAAGAAACATTTTGAACTGCATGTGACCTTTTACACATCTGAGGCAAAAAGTGACAGCAGCATAGCATGTGTAAAGTAATACGTAAGGGTGCATCAGGTGGCTTAGATGTATATAGTACATACGGTGTGTGTTTTTGTGCACATTTATTCTGGATTATGGTGAACGATGCTCTTGGCCTCTGTGAAAAAACCCTCCTACAACTGTTTACAAAATGGCGTCCCCCTAGTTTGGAAAATGTTATAGAGTCATGATATGAGCATATGGACACTCAGGTGATTTTACACGTTTGAAGAATTAACAGAAAACTATATATACTGGAAACTTCAATTAACAGCCTAGTCCTGATTTAGCACCAGTCCCTTTTACTACCACGGTGTGGCTACACATTTAGATAAATAAAGGCCTGTCTCGATCAGATACCTGGTCTGGTTGCCAGGCAGTTCATTTTTATGGAAATTCTTTGGACGTAACCAGGTTGTTGGATACCCACATTCGCTAACGTGTGTAAGCTGCTTAGATCGTGCATGCACATATAAATGTTTAAACGTTAATCATATGGAGAAGTTACACATCTTTAGCTCGGTTAGATTCTTCACAATTCAGTCATTCAGATCATTTTACTGAAACCATGAGCACCAAAAAAGACTAATTCATTGAGATCTACCGGCCTGGTAAACAAGAGAGATGGAAAAAATAGTGGTGACTCCCTACTGTCATAAAGTCAGAATATCACATCCAACAAGCTCAAAGGATAAGTCAATCAATTGATTATCCAAAAAACAACCATTGGACCCTTCAATAATAAAAAAAAAAATATATTTTCAACCATAACTGTCAAACAACCATAATAATAATAATGATGATAATAATAATAATAATAATAATAATGTTATTTATATAGCACTTTTCAAAATAAAGTTACAACATTTTTTAACATTGTTTTAAAGTAGCTGTACAGAGTAAAAAAATTTTAAAAGGTTAAGAAAATGCTTTTGTGGGGCGTCTGTGGCTTAGTGGGTAGAGCAGGCGCCCCATGTACAAGGCTGTTGCCGCAGCGGCACAGGCTCGAATCCAGCCTGTGGCCCTTTGCTGCATGTCACTCCTTCTCTCTCTCCCCCTTTCACGCTTACCTGTCCTGTGCATTAAAGGCAAAAATGCCCCAAAAAATATCTTAAAAAAAAAAAAAAAATGCTTTTGTATAAAAATAGGTTTTACGAAGTGACTTACAGATAAAAGTGAATTCAGATCACAAACCCTGTGAAAGCTAACTAATGAAAAATGTGTTTTTAGGAGGGATTTAAAGGTTTGGAAAATGTTATTGATTCATGGTGTGAATATGTGGACATTCAGGTGATTTTACATGTTCAGAGAAAGAACAGAAAACTATATATAGTTATATATCCTGAATATTATTGGGCACGGCCTTTTGCTTTAACACCCACTGGTTGATGCAACTGTAGCTCCAGTCTACCAACGGTGTCAGTATTTACATCCAAGCTCAAAGGGTAGGTCGATTAATTGATTAGTTGACAGACAGAAAATTTCTGTTATTGAAAAAAACAACCACTGGATCCATCAAGAATGAAAATGATTTTTATCTTCAACTGTAACTGTCAAGGGCGGCACAGTGGTATAGTGGTTAACACTCACAGCAAGAGGGTTCCTCATTCAATCCCCGTCTGTGAAAAGAGTTGCATGTGACAGACAGAAAAATTAGTAAAATCAAACAAAATAAGATAAAATAATTATAAAATAATAAATAATAATAATATGATTAGAAAATAATTTTAAGGTTAAGAGAATACTTTTGTATAAAAATAGGTTTTAAGAAGTGACTTACAGGGAAAAGTGAGTTCAGGCCACAAACCCTGTGAAAGCTATCTTATATAAAATGTGTTTTTCAGGGGGATTTAAACAAGGTCTGATCTCCTCAGGGAGGTTGTTCAATAATCTCTGATAATGTGGAGTAAAACATGTGAGATAAGTACAGCAAAGAACAGAGTGATGGGGTAAAATGTCCTGACAGAAGCAGAGCGAGTAAGAAATGCCAGTCATGTTCACTATGACCTCAGTGCAGGCCTCTGCTAATACCCACCAACTGTGTCCAGACAACACTGGCCTGAGTCATCCTGCCAGCTATGGCTGCCAGAGTGTTGTGAAGTCTATATTTTAAGCTCGACTCCTCTTGTAACTGTTTGTCATTTCCCTTTCTAATGATAATTATCTCATGTACAGTATAAACTGTGCTGTCTACAGCGTGTAAGTGGGTGTCATTCGGTGGTTAATGACAGTCGATGTGTATTTCAGGATGCAGGACGGGAGTTGGAATCAGCCACTCCCCATCTCTCTGCTGCTGAAGGACCCGGCAGGAGGCGGGACTTTGGAGGGCGATGGGGGGGTGTTTTCTGAGGCTTCCTCTGATGGGGAACTCTACCTGGACTCAGTGACAGAGCTGGATTCTGGAGATGGAGACTTTGCAGATCTTACTGCCTTCTTGAGTGCAGAGGAGATTCATCGTAGCCTGGACCTGGCCCTGGAGGCCATTGGTGACACATTTGAATCTGAAGATCCAGGCCCCTCTAATCCTACATCCCAGGAGCAGGCTCTCCCCTCCCCTCCTGTGCCCCCCCAGACTACTGAAAACCTCACCACAAGCCCAAACCTGCAGCACCAGACCAAAGCCCCCTGCCCAGATGACAGTGCAGCAGTTGAAGTCTCTTCCAGCCAGAATGTGGCCATCAGCAAACCAGTACAGGCGTCCAGTGAGGCTCCTGCCTCCGCTGAGAAAGTCGTCCGCCACAAACCCATCCTGCCGGTTTATAAGCAGGATAAACCCAGGCTGGTTCACGAAGGCCTGGAGCTGAATGATCGGGCAGCTTCTGCCACAGAGTTCTGTAGCCGAGCCGCCACGTTCATCGAGGAGCTGTCATCCATCTTTAAAGGTTCTGCTCGTTTGGAGCAGCAGGTGGAGGAGGACTCCTCCTCTCCTGATAGTGGCTATCTGACTCCAAGGAGTAAGCGACCAGTCCCCCAGGGCTCAGTCTCTGCTCCTTCTCTGCCTCCAGGCCAGCAAGAGGAGACGCAGTACAGCCAGTCAGCCACAAGTCTGGAGCATCAACCTGGAGGCTCGACGGAAGTGGCAGCTTCTGGAAAGTACCAAAACTCTGGAACTCCAACCACACATGGACCGCTGTCTCCACCCTGCTTCCTCCAGAAGCTGAAGAGTCAGGAGGTGGCAGAAGGAAGCCCTATTCGTCTGGAATGTAGAGTCATAGGAAACCCCCTGCCGCTCGTCAGGTAAGGTTTGATCTCATTACAACGTCCATTAAGTAACTGTTTTAATCTGAGCTTTAAGTGGAATCACACAATGTTTCTCAGCAGATGTTTGCAGAGTGATCATGGAACTGAAGATGCTAAATATACCTTTTCCTGAGCACTTTAAGGGCTGCTCGTCCATGTTGGTGTGAGCGGTTTACGCTTTGATCTGAAACATATGACTTCTTCGGGTTGGATTTGACACGCACTGTGCACTCTGTATTTTTGTGGAAATTTAACTCATATCACATGTTTCAAATTCTGTTTTGCAGAACAAACAGATTCATTTCTTATTATTCCATAAACTGGGAAAGAAATAAAATAAAATGTATATCAAAATTCTTTCCTTAACTACATAAAACAGTGTCAGCATGACTGATCCATTTTGTTCTGTTTATATATTCATTAATTTCTGATGATCTACCTCTGCTCTCTCCTACTCATAGCAGTATCTGTTGAGATATCCACACCCACCCCAATACAATGTAGGAAAATGGAACTTGAAGTGATACTTCAACAATTTTCAACCAGCTTTGTATCATAACAATATAGGTAGTACGTGTAAATTAACTTTAGTAAACCTTCCTCCATCTTACCAGCGCTGAGATCTACCAGCTCAATTTTCACTGACTTTAGGACTGTTGCTCGAACTACAGATTTTACTTCCACATTTTCATTTGCGTGCAACTACCCGACACAAAGAGTATAGAAGCGGATCTTGAGAGTCAGACCAAACTCAGAACAAATGGTAATGCTGATCAAATATACACCAAGATTCTGTTACTCTTTTGCCTATTTATTGCCTATAATGTCTAGAGAAACATATTTTAGCACACTGTTTGGCTGTAATACAAAAACTTAAAATTAAAGCCAGACTGTTTCTTGTATTTTAAAAACAGAGTCTGAAAAAACTGAGATGAAACGGTACAACTAAGCAGCTGATCGTTGCCTATTTCTGGCCTTAAATGTCTTCAGAAACATATTTTAGCTTACCGTTTAATTGTATTTCCACAACATTTGTTACCAGATGGCAGCCATTTTGTTTTCAGTGGATAAACGCTAAGCTTGCATTTATGTCACCCACCAGCTGGAGCATTTATTGGTCTGGTGCAGCCCAGTGCATTCTGGTAGTTGTAGGTTTTCTACCTCTAAAAGCAAACACCACTGCCCTTTTCTCTGTTTTCTCTGGTCATGTAGCAACAAATTCAAAAATATTTTTGTCTCTTTACAGTATAGACAGCCCAGTTTCATGAAGCAGTAAAATACTATGTAATAATAATAATAATAATAATAATAATCTATAATTTTTGGTGCTGACTGCATTAAAAATTAATTTAAAACAAACATTGACATTAACAGAAACAGCACAATTGTTACTGTGATAAATCCACAGAATGACAGTTTTCGTAGGGACTGTAATTTTCCAATGCTCAAAACACCACAAACAAAATTCAATTTACCTTCATTGTATCCAGGTGGAGGCAGATAGCTCAAACTACTGCCTGAATTGCCTGCACGGCTATACAACTAGGTAAATGAAAATATCTGTCTTTTTGTAATTTAAGTATAATGATACTTTAAGAAACACTGTTTTCTGTAAAGACAGTAATTTGTTTACCTGCTGAAGTAAAGTCACACACAGGTCAGGTAACATTAGTACAAACTTCAGCGCTAATATTCAAGATATTGGATGAACATGATCCAAAAATGCGCTGACATACAGCACATGAACAGACCTTTATATCACTGTGTCAGTGATGTTGACCAGACCAGGCATCAGGATTCAGCCTCGCTGGCCTGGGCCATTAGAGATAAGGTGAGTCTGATGGGAGGCGGCCAGGAGGTGAGAGTTACCCATGTGTTGACAAGCGGGACACCTGGTTTCAAGTTTGAGGGGACTTCCACTCTGTGTCCATTGGTACCTGTGCCAGTTTAAGCAGGGACGCTTGTCTAATTTATGCCTGGGTGAACTGTTATTCCATTTGAGCGGACAGCACCCCTTGCCCCTGGTTACCTAAAAATACACTCCTCTCTTGTTTCTAGATATGTAGATACCTACATATATAGATCTCTTACAGCTCAGTCAACATGCTTGCTGTTTACTATAGGGACATACCTATGCTAATTAAAGTTGCAGTCTATTTTAAATGTGACGATTTCATGTGATGAAGGACAGTCTTTCTGCAGGTGATAGTTTCAGTGATCCTGGGCCATAATGTCCATATTGATCACCTTTAAACTTTTAAACCCTCATATTCAGAATAATTCCTTCTTATTGCAGCGCTTCATTAAATCACTATTATCTTAAGTCAATATGCCGTTAAGGTTTGGATGTCTTGTGCATCAATTTAGATGCATTTCACTATACGTCAGCCTGATGTGTTTGATGACTTTTGAAAAATGAGTACTTCTTACCCAGTGACAGAAGGAGTACTCAGATATTTTACTTATGCAGAACACCACAGTGTAAAGATACTGTTAAAAGTAAAAATCCTGCATTCAAAATCTTACATAAGTAAAATTGCAAAAGTATTAGCACAAAACTATACTTATAAATACTGAAATTATTTATAAGTATACTGCAGAGTAGGCCCAGAATATTATATATCACTGGATGATAATATTAATGGATTATTGTGTTCATCACTTTAATGTTACAGCTAGTAAATGTGAAGCTAGTAAATTATTTGAATCTGCAAAGTAACTAGTCACTCATGTTTTAAAATAAATGTAGTGGAGTAAAAAGTAAAAAGTACAGTATCAGGGTGTCAACAGGTATCAGACAGTTAAATTTAATGCTTTTTAAAAACCCATTCAAGACACCTTTTACCAAATTTAGGACAGATTTTTCGACAAATCATGTTTTACTTATTTAAGCATCGCAGGTAAGCATTGCAGGCAGGTAGCATATATGTGGTCTTGTGGAGAGGTAATTGTTATGTGGGAATAAATCTACATTTTGCCAGCAGGTAAGCTCAAGTATGAAATAAAATGACAGTATTATAGTTTTTTTTAAAAGATTTGTAAGATCAGAAATGTGGACTTTTACATAGAAAGGCCTTACTCATTTTCACAAAAGAAATTTAAAAATGGATAAATTAAATTAGGTAAAATGTTTGTGGTAGTTAAGACCTTACAAATTCAAATTTAAGACTATTGAATGACTTTAAGGCCTTAATGTTGTAACAAGACATGTGTAAGACTTTTTAAGGACCTGTGACACCCTGAATATTGGCTTCCAAATGCAATGAAGTACAAAATAAAGTAGCATAAAATAGAAATACTCAACACCTCAAAGTAAGTACGTATCAAGTAAACCTCAAAGTTATACTTAAGTAGGCTACAGTACTTGAGTAAATGTACTTACCTAAGGTTATAGTGTTGACCCCTCCAAAGGGTCTGATAGAGTTAAAGTCATTCACTTACATTAAGTTTTAAGCAGGCAATGTGTTTTTAGGTGTTTGTGTAATCAGAAGACATAATGTCAGTGGCCCAGGACGTGTATCTCCCCAGTAGGCAATGAGGGGCCTCTTCTGCGGCCGTATAAATAGTCCTCAGGCCAACAGGAGCCAGGCACAGGAATTCAAGCAATGCAATGACAAGGCATTTTCAGTCACCAGGCTCTACATCTCCCCACACCTTCTTGGGGAATATGAAGGTAGTGTGTAGCATGTTCAACCACAGGGAAATAGGAGAGCGCAGACATTGTGGCCACACTGACGTTATGTAACAGAGGAAATGAATGGAAAGGTCAGAGAGGTGAAGTGGAAAAGTAGTTTTACCTCTATAATGTCATAAGCTGTGTATAGTTTACATATGTCCCGAAACAGGTTGGAAGTTTGTGATCTTCATGCTGTTGTTTCAGAAAGATACAGAGGGATTTGTGCAGCAGGTTTTGTTGCTTGATCGATGGCGTATTTTGCGGCAGTGCCAGCTCCCTCAGTGACATGCTCTCAGTATTGTCTCTGCAGTTGGGAAAAAAATAAAAAGTGCAGTGACTTCCTGTGTTGGCTCTTGAGTGTAGACACTAGATGGCAGCAAATGATATATGTTTCAGAACAAAACTGAGCATCTTCTGGAAGTTCTGGAAGTGTAAAAGATACCCACATGGTAACATATTAAGAAGTACATTTGCCAGAAGTGTTAATCATCTGCATCTGTACTGAGATCCCATATTAGCTGAAGGAGAAACCCAATGACAGGGCTTTCTCTGCTGCTGATGTATGCAGTATAAATGAATACAAGGCTTATGGCTTCTGCTACACTGAATTACAAAATGTTTTATTTACGATTTAAGTGCAATATCTGCATTGTGCATAAGGTACTAACCGTAAATATTTGTGGACAAATGCCCAAATATCCTTATTATCTTTCTAAAATTATACATCTCACACTCATGTCTCTAATTCTCACGTGCCTAGCTTCGTGCTAAAATACTAGCATGCAGCAAATAAAAGCAGTTTGTCAGCTAGGTCTGCAGGTGTGTCTCATCTTTCTTGTCCTTCTTGGTGGTTAGACCTATTTTCATATTCATATATGTTTTGCACAATTCACTGGAAAGTTAATGACTTCTCTTCACCCTTTGTTTCCGAACAGCCTATCCTTGAGAGTTTGCTGCACTTATTTATACACGTGTATGTGTAAGAGTATAAGAGTATGGAAAAGGTTGAATCAAAATGGTGTATTTAATTTCCAATGGACAACACCTTTGATGCAGTTTCCAAGCAGCTGACACACCTTTTCACCTCCTCGTTCACTCAGGCTAATAAGTTGTTGCTGAGCTGATGCCAGCATTTTGCACGGCCAGTGAAAGAGACATTCCTGGTGGTCGGGGCGCTGGGCGCGGTCTTCCGTGGTCAGCCACAGTTTGTCTCGGCCGGAGAGTCTTACGGTGCTGAGCGCCTGGTATTCTTCAGTATATCCTCATGCCTCTCACACACACTGTTTTATGCAATGCTCTGTTCATAATGATGCATCTCTGGTATTGGGATGCGTGTGTGTTTTATCCTTGTGGGAACCACTTTGTGCATTTTTTCAGGCTGAGATCATTTTTACATCTTCAAGGGGCTAGTTTTGGGTTAAGATTAGTTGTTGGCATGAGAGAATAGGGAATGTATGCAGTCAGTGTTAGACCCTTGTGTATGTGTGTTTGTGTTGTCAAAGAGAGCATTTCTAAACAAAATTGATGGTGTGTGGTCTGGTTGTGCAGAATACCAAACACGCTGCGGGTGCCTGATGACTGATTTCTCACTATTTCAGTGCATTGCAATGCAGACAGAGAAAATCCATCTCCAATTGTGGCATGCTCAGCTTGCTATTTTAGGCATTTCGTCTGATGCTCTTCCATGTCATTACCCTAACTGCTTGCTGTGCAATCAAGGCATCTCAAGACTTGACTTGGAGTTGAATGAAGAGAGATGGGTAGTTACGGTAAAGAGCAGCCTCAGCTTGTTGGTTTCAAGCGTATACACAAAACCACAGGGGAAACATTTGGAACATGAGAGGCTGCCGATGAATTTTGCCATGAAATCTACACAAGGCGGTGTCTCCAACATCAGGAGGAGACGACATTCCATAGATTGATGATGGAATTCGTTGTAACCCCGTTTGAGCTAATATTGACAGACAGGATCACAGACGGCAGCAGACACAAATACAAAAAGGACACCCACATGTACATGTAATTCAAATATTTACTTTTCAAATTGTCTTTGTCTTAATACTTCCTAAATTGTCCCAACTTTGGCATCAATTTCAAAAATCTTTGTTCACAAGGATACAAAAGGCCCCCTACTCTTACAGACATGGTTCATTCCTGGATACCAAACCACTCGATCAAATTGTGGAATAATTCATTGCTCTGCTAGCCTGGAAATCCAGACCCAAATCTAGAAAGATTTTGAGATGACTCGCTGAGCAAATTCAAATTGTGCTCTCGCGAGAACTCTGGATTTCCAGGGTATTGCTCCACAGCCAGAAGCTTCAAATCACTGTAATCTGAGGCTTCAGGAAATACCCTGTGCCACCTCCTGTTCTTTACCTCCTCATAGGTTACCGGTATACCATCTATACCTTGTAATCACAGTTTTTGATAGATGTTGCCCCTGTTGTTTGCCAACTTAGTGGACAGACACAAGTGACATGAAGATGCCAGAGAGTCAAATAATCTAGTTTTATGTTTTATTTTTGCTGGTCTAGATGGTATGTAATTTTATGATTGTAGATGTGTTCATTTTTCAGCTCAGTTGCCAGAAGAAATGTTGGCATTGTATGTTTCTGCAAACCATGGATATGTTACATTTGTATGTTTTTTAGGAATCATATCAACGTTTCTAAAGTGACATATTTGATGAGCTGACTTTGGGATGTGCAGACCTCTGCAGACTACTGTTTGAGACCAAGAAACAACAAAAGTGGTTGCGAATTATTGCTGCATTTTCAGCGACTTTTTAGCGACCAGTGGCTGTGTTACCACTGGGGATAGTGCCTTGAAAAGCGGTTGTTTTTTACTGAGACATTGCTGCTTTTCAAACCAAGATTATGCCACTAAAACCAGGCATTTGAAGCCAAAACATGAAACATAACCACGTGGCTTTTGTGGCAAACCTAACAACACATTACCATTATTGAAGCATGAAATCAGAACACATCTGCTGCATAATAATGTACAAATGTAACGTAGGCAGAGGGAGTAGAGAGTAGGCTGTCATCATGTCCCTCCTCCCCTCCTACTGCCTCTAATGGCATCTGCTAAAATCAGACAGCGGCGCGTACATTAACAACCAATGAGAGCTGAGGAGTCTCTTGGCTGTCAATCATGTCAATCACTGCCCGTGAACTGCGGTCAAATTGTCACACCAGGCAGTATTGATCAAATATGAATCAAGATTCTGTGACTGCATTGCCTATTCCGTGTCTCACATGTTTTCAGAAACATATTTCAGTGACTGTTAAGCTGTAAAATTAGAAAGTCAGTCCGGGCTGGCGGACAGTGCCTGGTAGTCTGTTTAACGGTATCCAACATGGCTGCTGGGTCACTCATTGGGAAATAGGCAATGCAGTCCCAAAATCTTGATTCATATTTGATCAGCGCGGCCTAGTTTGACATTTTGCCCGCAGTTCACGGGCAGTTTTTGACATGATTGACAGCTTCTTTAGAGAATCTTTGGCTCTGATTATGTTCACAGGCAGGAGGGCCAATAGAAATGTTAAAAGGCAATAGAGCAGGCAGAGGAATTTTTGTATTTATTTTATGTTTTTGACAGATTATCTGTCTCATTTAATGCTGTATAACTGTAGTTTCAGCAAATGTGATACATTTATTTTATAATCTAAATGATGAAAGCAACAACTTCATGTCAAGAAAGCATAAGTATGTAAAAAACGTACAAAGATTTGAGAGAAAATGATAATTTGTAATGGGTTTGGTGTCTTGTTCAGGCAACCATTTTGGTTTCCCAGTTAGTTTCTCATTTCTTCCTTGAAGACTTTTTGACCTACATTGACCTCCTACACTCACACACACAAATAAGGAACAGATGCAAACAGTGCCAGCCTGTTCTTTCATTAGTAGTTACTCTACCAGTGAACAGTTACGGTAGCCCTTCCTCCTACATTGTGTGAAACAGACTTAGCATGAGGTCATAGCAGGTGACCCGCTGCTGACTCATGACGTAGCCTGACTGTAATGCTGCCTGTTTGGCCTGTTTCAGGAAGCCCATAATTTTAAATTCTCCCTCATGGGCTCATTTGATCTCTGCAGGAGGAGGGGGAAGGAAAAAGCACTGGTATGTTTATACCTGCTTTTTTAGAAATTTTGTAAGCATGAGGTCATTTCATATTTAAGCTCCAACTAATGAGAGAAGCTGGAACGACTGTGGGGGTGCACTCGTACTTCAGATGAATACTACACGGGGACTATTTGACAGTCATTCCTGAAACATGAAAACATTCACACAAACTTTAACTACAGATACTGTATGGAGAGATTTAGCAAGTTGCTGTGAGGCAGTCGGTTTGACGTATTATTTAGTTCTCACCATGCTGATAACTGAAGTGTGTTCATGACTGCGTGCTATACGTGTACAAAGACGTGTTCAAGGCGTTAGTACATTCGAGCTTGTTCGCTGAAGGCCGCCAAAGAATCTAGTGAGGTAACCATAAATAGACAAAGCAACTTTCATGTAATCTATATGACCAATGAACAGATGATACACCTTTGCACCACTAGTGCAGTCAGTGTCAAGTCTGTCTTACTGCAGATTTTACACATAAACACATCAGCAGTAAAACATTCAGATGGACACACGTCACTGCTATTCCACGGTGGTACGTTAATGGCAGTTGTGATGAATGGAGCTGTCCTGTCTAAGCCTCAGCGGTGGCCCCTGGCCCTCTGCTGGCCTGCAGACAGAGTGTGAAGTTTCACCCAACGAGGTGAGACTTTTCCTGCTCCTCCTCTAGCCTCGGAGACCAGAAGGCTCCTGACCTTGACCTCTTATCGCGTAGAGAAACAAGACTCACACTAATCCATTTATCCTGTTTGTAAAAACAGCTGTTTTGCACATGCTTGCCTCCACCATGGACATACAATATTAAACTAGACAGCTCTGTCCACCTCGTTTAAATTGTGACGTGTGTGTTCTTTCATTTTTCCTTTCAATAAATCTTAAGTAGTCAGTTAAAAACACTGCAGACTTGTAGGGTGAAACAAGGCCACACAGGAGTTTAATTAAAATGTTATTTCTTATTTTGAGCGGTACAGTATTTGACAAAAATTAAGCATGATCTTGTACATACTGAGTGAACTTTTGTGCAAATTACATCTACAGCTGTTAATCAGGAGAGTAAACCTCTAATGTCTAATGTTAGCTTTGCGCATAGACCATACACACAGCCAAAAAGATTCTGGGCTCATTGACAACACCATGTTGAAATCACATTTAGTGCTTAGTGGGTGAGTCTTGTAGACCGTGAAAAAGGATTTGCCACTGCTTCTTTTTTTTTATGTCCTAAAACATTCATAACAATGTTATTTGGATTTACTATATATGACGCTGACACAATAAAAGAAGAAATGTTGTTATTCTGCCTGTAGTATATGGCCAACCTAGATAGGGTCACTAGACAAGAAAGGGTGAAACAACAAAGGGAGCAGTGTAAGAGTAGAAGGAAATGAGATTTGTAGAGAGTTATATAAGTGGATCAGTGACAGTTGAAGAAGTGGAATACCAGATTTAATATGAAGCATGTCTGTTGCGGACAAAGGCAGCAGTCATGCACGGCAAGAGGACGGTAATCTAAGACAAGCTCAACAGGAGGATGGGCAGAAGACACTCCATAAATCTTAACTCTGCACTAAAGCCTCTCCTCCACACCGAGAGTTAGTGGCAAACATGCACACACTACTGCTGAAGTTGGTTACCATTAACCAGCTCCGGCAAGCCTTGCATGGTCAGTGACACATGAACACTCAAACTACTTCAGTCAGATCACAACAGCTCAACTTACTTGGGCCTCACAACAAGTATGGGACCGACAGCATCACTATTTCAAGTACAGGACACTGAAAACTTTGGCCAGGTACACATTAGTTAAAGCTGGAGTGCGAACTTTTGTCTCCCCCCTCTGGCAATGAGACTAATCACACAAACACTGTCGACGTATGCCTCTATTGTTTGTCTTCGCTGTCGAAATGTCGTTCAGGAATGTCACCACAGACATCAGACACACAACTCAAGTATACAGTGAAATACAGAGAGCTATCCCTGGCGGCGATAGGTATAATCAGTATTGTGTAAACTTATTTGGTAAGGGCATGAATGTAGCCGACATTCAATTATATATAAGGCCCAGATGCACCAAACCAACATCAAACTAGTGGAGAGGAGGGCCGACTGCATCGCCTCATGTCGTTTGTTTCTCGGCTAAAAAGCTGCACTTGAACACGCCACAAAGACTACAGCCAACAGTCAACTAACACGACATTCTGTGCCTGTGTAAGAGGAACTAACTCTCCACACTAGCAGGCAGCAGTAGTCTGTATTCGTCATTGAAAAAGGGAAACTGGATGACCAAGAGGCCACAGTAGGTTTTGAAAGAACAAATCATATTTACCGTGTGCTAGACTGCTGTTTCTGCTAAAGGGTTCAGTGGCTAAAATAAAGAATCTTACCTAATCTAATAACTTTGTTTCGATCTCACGCCCTCTTGACTTTGGTTTGTTAGCTGTCCTCACTTCTGTTTCTCTTCTCATGCACTGAGCTAAACTACAGAGTGATTTCATTCACTGACAGGGGACAGTCCTAGGCGCCAATTCAACATACTGAATCAGCTGAATAACAGTTGACCAGGGCCAATAAGGGCTGACTAGAGCCAATGATGCTGGACGCAATGCAAAAACTAGGTCAAGTGACGCTCACTGACAGCTGACCACTGGCTTGGTGTGTCAGGGCCTTAAGTGTTTCGCACTCCAGCTTTAAAGTGGTCAACGCATCAGAGATCTGTCAGTGCTCCAGTTTACCTCTGAGACACAAGGGTCCTGTCTGTCTCTGTTCTCAGTCAGGGTTTGTAGTTTTGAGTCATCCGGGCCTCGGGGTCTGTTCCACAGCTGGGCTGTGAACAGTAAGCACTGGGTTACATTCCTCTGTTCACCTGTTAAATGACTCTCTGCTATTCATCATGCTTGATAAGGCATGGCCATTAGATTCAGCTTACAGTAATCTGCCTTTTGATGAGATATTTTAGGCTGTTATTTTTCCTGGACGTCGGATTCCTGCGCAGCTGCCAAAGAGCTGCGTTTGATGTTGAGCCCGATTCAATTACGTATCTTTGACAATATTGAAGTGGTGGAATTTAGTGCGTGCTGTTGTATGTGTTTGTGTGTCTTGAGTCTGTATAGGAATAGCAGCAGACTCTTTTGGCACTTGAATTTGTAAAATGCTTGTAGATGTGTTGTGCACTTGGCTGAGTGTTGTGTGAAAATCAGAGTCCGTGCAGGGATACTTGTTTTACGAGCATGCGAGAGGTCAAATGGGACTCGTAAAAACAAGCTCGAATCTTCCTTCCCATGTTCATGTGACAGGATAACAGCTGTGTGAATGTTAAACTGTCTTTCATAGAAACTCAAGATACGTATCTTTGTCCCTCAGTCTCTCAATGTTTGTCTTTTGCATATCGCTTAAATAAAATACCCCCTTCAGTTCAGTTCAGTGCTGAGGCTCCTGATATCATTAGGAGAGATGGTTGGAGTGGGGGGTCTGCAGGATTCGGTTTCATATGGGGGAAAGAGGAGGAGGTAGAGGGGAAGATGCTCCATGTCTGGCTCATGTGTGTCAGATCAGAGCTCAGATCTTAGTCCATAAATTCAGAGTGTGGAGGAGAGGTCGCAGAGTTCAATCCCTGACTACAGCAATTTCAGCCTGTTGCCTCTGCTGCCTTTTTTTCCCTTCAGTAGTATTTTGTTGGCAGACGTTTCACAGTAATTTCTCGTCTTTTTCATTTTCAACGCAGCAGAATTAGAGTGTTACTGAGCTCAGCACTGACCAATGTGCATTCAGTTTGTGAAGTGTCTTATCAGTGTATTGCTCACTTAAAGGGACAGTTCACCCTAAAATCAAAAATACACATTCTTCGTCTTAGCTGTAGTGTTATTTTTCAGTCTAGATCGTTTTGGTGTGAACTGCAGTGTTGGAGATATCAGAGAGAGATGTCTGCCTTCTCTTGAATATAATAGGAATAGTTGGCACTTAGCTTGTGGTGCTAAAAGTGCCAAAAAATACATCTGAACAACTCAACAGTGATTTCTATCCAGAAACCATGGCCTGGTTACCAAGATAATGAACAGACCTTGTTGTGTAGGAACTATTTTCTTTCTACCAAACTACACCCGCCAACCATATCACAGCACAGAAGGATGCATGCATCTACTGCTAGCTCACCTAGCACTCACTAAGCTGGCTAATATTAAAGCTCAGCTGAAGAGGACATCATTAATGTTTACATCTCGCGCTGTCATGAGAAGGAGCCTCTCGTCCATGAGTAGATGAAGGCTTCCTTTTGTGCGGTGAAGCTGCTGGCAGGTGTAGTTCAGTAGAAAGAAAATAGTTACTACTTGAAACTGCTCACAACAAGGTCTGTGGATTATCTTGTGTAACCCAGTCATGATTTCTGTAAAGAGACATTACTGTTGAGTTTTTCAAGTGCATTTTTTGGCACTTTGAGCACCACAAGCTGAGCGCAATCTAGTTCCATTATATTCAAGGGAAGGCAGACATCTCTACGGCCTGTATCTCCAACACTCGGCAACTCACGCCAAAACAATCTAGACTGATAAATAGCGGTACAGGTAAGAGGACAAATCTGTATTTTTGATTTGGGGGTGAACCTTCTAGTTTAAGAACATCAAACTGGCTGAGATTTGGCTTTAGAACTGAAACTATTACTAATGTTGAGGTGTACTATTCAACCACACACCAGGGGAGGAGGTCTGACTGTCATGGACGTTGATCGTTTTGCATTCTTGTGTGTTTGCATGTTTGTGGCAAGGTCGTGGGTGGCTGGTAGATGATGCACATTTGTTTTTTGTTTTTTGGGCATATTTACTTTTCCGGGCCCACAGATGGTCAGAAGTATGTCGCTTCCTCTGTATAAAAACTCTCAAGACAGAAATTGCACCCAGCTTATGCAAATAGCAGGACGTCAATTACGACAGGACAGAGAGGAACTATCAGAAAGAGTGAGTATTTCTATGATGATAGTTAATCTATGAAAGATAGAGCTGTACAGTGGGTGACTAAGAGTGTAGCCATACTGTACGTGACCACAGATCTGCGCCGTGTGGTTCAGCTATTGCATTAACTCCATCTAATTGTTGTTCCGAGAAAGTTATGATACATACCTTAAATGAGCGCTCACACAGACTGTTATGTGGTTTGTCTGCAGCTGTAATTACTCAGGGGCAGAAAGATCGATGATTGTGGCTGTGGAAGAAGCTATAAAGTTGTAAAGTGATGAAATCCGAAGCACACGATCTGATGTAAACCTCCTCTTTCAGTGCAGGTGTGAGCACATATGTCGAAACCCACTGCAGCGTGGATATTTGAGGAGAGATGTTGGTTTAATTAGGCCTATGACGGCTCCATAAAAATTAAATAATAAATCCTTCACCAGTCAGAATGATACCCATTCATACCCACAGCTAGTTTTTCTAATAAATCACAAAGGCATAAGTACCCTCACTGTTTGTCTCAACAATAGTAAGATATTTGATCTTGTTGGCCAGCACTTCCCTTTTGTAGAGGCTTCATGTTGCTGTTTAAAAATATGGGCTCATTTATTTTATGTGGCTGGTGTGTTTAATTTCGGGCTCTTCTGAATGTTGCTGTTGTTGGTTTTCATGCTGGATTTATTTGACAGTTGGGAGGACATACTGAGATCGCAGTATGACATCATGAGAGGATATAGTCTCTGTTTTTGTTAGTGTCATTTCGTCTCCTTGGAGCAAAAACAGAAGTTGTCATGACTACATGCCCCCATTTTTTTGTGATGTCAACTGACCCTTGAAAGACCTTTTTAAACAACGAAACATTATGTGGAAGTGGGTGTCTGATTGAATATGCATTAATGTTTGGTTGGTGTGTGAGAGATAAATTATTTTGCTGTTGTTAAGTGTGTGTCAATGTTGTTTTGAGTCCATGTGCACCTGTGTATGTTTGTATGTTAATAAACCCAGAATGTTGCTTGGTGGGAGGAATCGCTTTATTCTTGTTGACTCATATTTTGGAAAGCTGCTTCCATCTGCACACTAAGATTTTTTTTATTCTTGACTCTCTCTTCTCTCTCTGGGGGGAGACCAGTCAGACAAAGCAGTGGGCCTGAGAAGGTTGCTGTCAGTCATTCAGTAATTAATGGGAACATCCAGAGACTGCAAAAGCCCTTCTTCTTATTTACCCATGTTTTATAGTCACTTTGGGGAAGTACGGTGCGTTTCATGTTGTTATCGCTACAAATGGGAGGGAGTTTTTTCACAAACCAGAGGAATTTGAATAAAAGAACCGCATGATTACAGTGTGTGCCACTGGGACAGGACGTTGTTAGGTGTGTGTTCTTCTCATCATAGATTTTTATGTTGTACGATCTCACACACAGACACACACACCCAGTAACAAGCACCATAAATAATCCCATCTGCTACGTCCCAGTGGTATGCGCTCAGATTCTTTATTGACAGTGACCAAAATATCACTAGTTCTATGTGGATTAAAAGAATAATTCAGATTCTCTGATGTGGGGTTGTAAAAGATACTCATCCATAGTCAGTGTACTACCAACAGTAGATGGCGGTCTGCACATACCCAGTTTGAAAGTCGCAAAAGCCAAACAATGTACTGCTGTGGATGAGGATAGCAGCAAAATGTATTTTAGCCACCTAAAACTATCATTATCAATTTAAGTGTACACTATATTTAGAATATTTTATCCTCCAATGGGGAACTGAACTGAAACTTGTATATAGCCCTTTTACACAGAGATCGTGTTATAGAGTCGCTATGATGTCCCTTCTTTACGCAACAGTGGCATCATCCTGCCCCAGTGTGATGTTAGATAGCATGCTGGCATCCTGGAAGCAAAAGAGACGTGACAGACGTGACTTCTAACACAAACCTTTCTAAACAATAACAATGGCATAACATGGCAAAAACAATTATTTACTGTGCGTGTTATATGGCAGCTAATCTCTCCCTCTGCTCAAAGGATAAGGAGCTCCTGGACCTCATTGTCTCCCCGACTTGCGGACATTTTCAGCTGCTGTTCTTCTTCGAGTTAGCTGCTAACTGCTACTGCTGATTTTTAAATCTCTCAGACAAAACATCAAGTCTAGTGGCTTTGAAGAGAGCATAGATAAGTTTCAGTTCAGTTCACTTCCCCATCAGAAAGGGCTGTCTGGCAGTAAAGTGGTGAAAATACTCTAAATACACTGTACACTTGATATTTACTTCACTTGATTTATTTTATGTCGTCCACCGCAACACATTACTCCTGTGGTACTCCTGCCTGCCTTTCCAAACTGGAGGTGTGCGGACTGTCATTTACTGTGGCTAATACACTGACTATAGATAGGACTTCATACAACAAAACATCCGAACTATCCCTTTAAATCCTGACTGGAGCCCCTGCAGAGAGTCAAACACACCACACCCTTTCATTCTGCTGTGGATTGTAAATCAGACACTAACCCCTCTGGCTCAAAACAAACCACAGATACCAGATTTATATTTGCTGACCAAGGTGAATCCAGCATTTGGAGTGTTTGGGATTATTATATGGTCTCAATTTGTCTGTGTACAAGATGACCGGTCACAGTAGCCATGACCATTTGTCTTGTACTTGCCAGGTGCTACCAACTCAAAGTGGTCTATTTAGATCCTGACTTACCCCAGCTATTTTTGTTCAGGCCTAACTGGGGTTTTTTAAGTGGCCTACTTAGTTCTGGCATGTGGGTTTCATTAAGTAAGGGCCAGTATATTCAGTGCCCTCTCTTTTTGTATCATGCTGTAGTACGTACTGAAACACTGTCATCTTTTATTTTCATGATTCCCCGGCCCTGCAGCCGCAGATCGGAGCCCCAGAGGTTTCCATGGTGACAGGGTCGTTTGGCTGGAGCCCAGGGTTTGCTGCGGTGCTTTTGATGGTCAGCAGACTGTGGCCTAGACTTGTATAGGAGCAGAAAAAGTTTTGTTTTTTTTGTTTGGGAGACAGATTCCACAAAGAAACAGCTAGAATATCCATGCCCTGGCCTTCGCTTGTAAAAATGTACAAAACATATCACATTAAATGAAGTTTACCTGTGAGGGGTGGAGAGTTGCAGTGAGTTTGACAGTCATAGGAAGGATGTATCCTTGTTGTAAGGAAGAGAAAATCATGGAGACAGTTTGACCGACCGCTGGAATTATATGAATGAATTCAGTGTGGGCAGCGCTGAAACAGTTTTTGTCTTTTAATTGAGTCTTAAATGTATTTTTTCTGCCCTTCTGTCTTGTGTGGAATTTGGCAGTTCGTGGCTGCTCCCTCCCTCGCAGCCGTCTGCTCAGTCCGAGCATTGTGTGTATGTCTGACTGAGTGACTCAGAGTGGCAGTCCTGGTGTGAGAGTGTCAGTGGCTCAGTGTGTGTCATGCTGTCAGGAGGAGACGCTCAGTGTGCAATCTAGATAAAGGAAATCATCAGTGACTTTGGTTTTAACTCAGCTGGGAGCAGCACGACAGCTCAGGTAAGTTTGAAAAATCTCACTTGGCAATTTCCTCTGCTGGTGTACTCAGGTCAAGCTTATGTGGTAATTGTTTTTTTACTCTGTACAGTCTAGCTATACATCGATTACTATAAAGGGAGATGGGCAGACTCAGGACACACTCACAATGAATAAAAGTACTGTCATGTGGTCGACATCTCATTGAAGCTGGCTAAGGATGTTTGTCTTTTTGGAGAACTTTTAGTTTTTTACTTTGGAAAAAAAGTGATGTTGCTTTCCGAACCGACAGCTGATGGACTGTGTGGCATTTCTTTTTGAATGAATGAATGAACCTATGAATAAGTTAGTCTATATTGTTTGTGGACAAAAAGAAAACCCTGTATGACCCACTTCTTTGAAATCTATTGATTTCTGTCGGCCTTCGGACAAAAATGGCTGAAATTAATTTGTGTGTGTGTGTGTATGTGTCTGTGTGTGCGTGCGTGTATGCATGTGGGGGCATCCCCATGAGTGCCGAGTTGTTTGTATTTGTAGCTCAGCTGCTGCATATGTCTGTCACTATTTTAGTTCTCTCTCTCTCTCGCTCACACACACACACACACACACACACACGATTCAACAATTCATTCCTGCACTTACATATAAAGTTGTTTGTTGATTCAAACTGCAGGAACAGTACATACATTGTTCGTATGCATTACCTACTAATAAATTCTTCCTAACCACAGTACAAATTTTACATTTTTCATTACTGCCCGTGATGATTCATGAACCATTTGCCTGCTTGGCACATTGACTCTGAGGTCTGCTCTCCTGTGATGCGTCACTGGACACTGTCTGTTGATGGACAGCATGACGGCAACTTTGCCAGTGTAGCCCACCCTCCCTCCCCCTTGGTTAAAAATTCCTCAGAGGAAAGGATTCTTTGTTGCTTCCGGTCAGAGCTTCGACTGTCATCTGCAGCTGTCTGCTGTCCGGAATATTCCAGTGAACTCTGACCTCTGATCCTGTGCCACCATTAACAGAGCTCCATCATCAGTTGGCTTCTGCTTCATGTATCATCGTGTATCTTCCTGCGTGTATCATCTTTAATCAAGACATTTGTGGCTGCATGCCTTTACGAACACGTAGCAGAGCACTTAGCTCAGTGTCAAATCCGGGATGCTAATATCTATTTTTCTCAGATGACAACACTCAAACAAATAGATGCAATTTAGTAGAGCAAGCGTCAATGTCATTTAATATTATGTAGTTCCAGGAAGCTCAAAACAGTGACATACCAACACCCTTTCACAGCATTAAAACTGTATTTCACTAAAGTGATCCTTACTACAGACTGGTACACTGCCACTGCAAATGTTTGCTTGAAGCAGCACTAATCAGCTTTTTGGGGGGCAAAACAACAAGCACAATATCACACAAGTGTTTGGCATATTATGCACGAATTACGTTCATATGGTTAATGTGTCAGCAAACACATTCAGCACATTTAGAACATTAGCATTGAAACCGCTAATCCTTTTCAGGGTTGCGGGAGGCTTGAACTGATCCCAGCTGACCTGTGGGAGGCAGGGTAAAACCTCAAGAGGTCACCAGATAATCACAGGGCCGACACACACACAGACAAATATTCACGCTCAAATTCACACCTATGGGTAATTTAAAGTCAACAATTAACCTAACCTTTGGACCATGGGAGGAAGCCTTAGAACCCGGGGAACGTACGTTACCACGAGGAGAACGTGCAAACTCCACACAGAAGGGACCCGGCCAGCCAGTGGGTCCGGCCACAGAACACTATAACACAACCATCACAACTCCATAAATATAAATATAACAGGGTCTTGCTATATGTGCCACTATGTTCACCAGCTAGTTGCCAACTTTATCTGTGTGCTGGGCAGGTGGTGTGCAGTGCATTTATTAGAGCAATTCCACGCCTGCTGCAGCTGGTAAAGATGCTGATAGGAGCAGATACATGTACAAATGAAGCTGATGGGAATGCCATTAATTTTGCAGACATTTGGTTATAAACCAATGAACCAATGAAATTTCAGGGAATCACAAACTTAATAAAAATCATCCTAAGGGGTACATGAATGTGTGCTGTGCCAAATTTTCTGGTATCGCATCCAGCTGTTGAGATATTTCACTAAAAGCCAAAAATATCGACCTGCTGGTGGCACTAAAGGGAAAGTCAGAGGATCAGGATCAGCCTTGTCTCCTAGAAGTTAATAATTTGAAACAGAAAATATGTTTTGAGGGAAACGTAATGCTAAGGAAGTTACGTTTTCTATTAATAATGACAAAATGTTGCTTATTAACGTGCCTGGCGGGTTGCAAAAAAATGTTGATACTGAATATATCCGCAAATCTTTTTCACTGACAACCATTTTCAGTTGTTTTTTGCCAAGATAGGCAATCTCACAGAGTATCCACTTGTAGTGACAACATTATTTTTTATTACCTTTTTATTAACATGTACCTGAAACCACGACATTTCCCAAACCTTAACCAAAATGCATTTGTTGACTCAATCTAAGACAGTAGTCTGGACACAAACCCAATGTTCTAGTGTCAAGGTCCTGCACTTTGTACGTCTGCTCTCGTCCCCAACCACCTCATTGTGAAGCGTACGCTTTACATCAATGTAGTGTTTCTTTACCTGAAAGAAACATTGGGCCTCATTCACAAATAGTGTGTACGCACAAATCTGTGCTTAAACTGTGCGTACGATCGTTTGACGCACAAATCCGGGATTCATCAATATTTTCTTACCCGAATTTGTTCTTACTCTGCGAACAAATTTAGAACTGCCTCAGACCAT
>NC_065515.1:5584713-5767217 GCF_006386435.1 Epinephelus moara
CTTAAACTGTGCGTACGATCGTTTGACGCACAAATCCGGGATTCATCAATATTTTCTTACCCGAATTTGTTCTTACTCTGCGAACAAATTTAGAACTGCCTCAGACCATGCGTACGCACAAATGAGGAAGGCCGAACTGACTTAGAAAATGCAAACATACCTTTTAAGTACATGCAGAGTCTGTAAAACCACATTCATGAAAAAGAGATTTAATTAACATTTTTTAAAATAATTAATTTACTAATATATTGGCCAAATGGATTAAATTACCATGAAATTATACACGTTCACCCTCATCATTGTGACAATTAAAATATTAACAATAACATGAACAGAAAAACTATCACTCCATCAGCGTGCAGATGATCTGTAATGCCGACTGCCATATCCTTAAGGCTGTGGCCCGCTGGCCAGGAGGCACCCACGACTCATTTATTTTGCAAAACAGTACAGTGGGAATGCGTTTGGAGGCAGGGGCTGTGAGAAGTGGATGGCTTGTTGGTGAGCATCTTTTGTTCTAATCTTTTATTTCAATTGTTGTAAGTTAGTATTTTCAGTAAGTCTCTATTCCGTTAATGTTAAAATGTTATATTGTTTGAGTGACCGGGCATATGGCCTTAAAACATGGCTGATGACACCATACGCAAACCCTGAAACCCCTCAAGAGGTGCGCTATAATAACATACATGCCCACACACGCGCCGTAGAGCGCACTTTTGGCGTGCTTAAGGGCCGTTGGATGTGTTTGGATCAGATACGGCCGGTGGCAAACTACTTTATTCCCCTGAGAAGGTGTGCAAGATCATCCTGGCATGCTGTGTCCTCCACAATCTTACAATGACCCATGGCATTCCTGTAAGACCCGGCACCATCGCTTCTAACAAACTGTGAAATTTACTACTTCTCTCCTCACGTAACCGCTTCCTTCATTCATGAATCAACTCTAGGCAAGCGGTTTCCTTATATGGAGAAATGGGGGCGTGGTAGTATGCTGATTGCAGATCGCGGACATGCGCCTGTCAATTTAGAATGGTTCTGATTTACTAACATACGCACGGTGGTGAGAACAAAATTGGCCGGTACGCACGTGTCATGAATCCGACGGTGATTTTGCGCAAGTACTTATTTTTTTGCGGAGAGTAAGAACATTTCTGCGCAGATATTAGTGAATGAGGCCCATTGTCTCTGAACAGAATCCAAGCAGCGATTAAGGTGCCACAACAACATAAAATAAGGCAGCAGTTTAGTAATATACAAACTAACTAAACCCCAACTAACAATTATCCTAGTTGACCAATAGTCGTCATTTAGGGCCATTAGTCGACTAGTCGCCCGCATGTTTACGATATTAATTTAATTATTAAGTTATATATTTTGGGGGCGGGGCAACACAATGGTTTGAGTTGAAGGTGTGAGAGAGAATAGTATCAGTAACATTGTTTGTTTTTTTTTAAGATTTTTTTTGGGGCTTTTTAGCCTTTAATGGATAGGACAGACAAGTGTGAAGGGGGGAGAGAGAGAGAGGGAGTGACATGCAGCAAAGGAGTCGAACCCGGGCCGCTGCGGCAACAGCCTTGTACATGGGGCACCTGCTCTACCACTAAGCCACCGGCGCCCCATCAGTAACATTGTTAACACTGTGCTACATTACAGAGAAATACAAAACCGTACTAATGAACCTTCATTAATATAGGCCTATGTTTTATCTACAAGTGCACGTCACACACTGAGCGAGCCGCCTGTTAATGACGCTGTGGGCTAATGGGCATGTAGCGACTTCCATGTTTCAGATGATACGTCATGTTTGTAGTCGACCAATGAAGATGAGTTTACATATCACCTTGGGTTCGTCCTTCACCTTCTCAAAATGATCCCACACTTTGGATTTCCTGCCCGACATGTTATTAACTAGCCTGTGGAATAACCACAGGTACCAGCCCTGGAAATTAACCTGACTCCTGTCTGACTGCTGAGCGTGGACACTTCCTGTCTCTGTCCTTTCAAATTAAATTCCCACATGGTCCAGTCATATAGGTTTTGATTTATTTGGACACGTTTTTTTTTCTGTGACTAAGCTACCATGATGACCTTTCTGGTCGACTAATGTTTGGTCAACTTGGAGACAGCAGTGGATGGATTTATCCTCTGGGGATGATGAATATCGGTACAAAATTTTATAGCAACCCATCCTACAGTTGTTGTGATGTGTCAGTTTGGACCATCCATCATCACAGAAACAGATGGTTTGACCAATATTGCCATCCCTAGAGCCATACTGCTAGCATGGCTAAATACATATTCAGTTCTTTCTTCTCTGTTAAAGAGGACAGATATGTTTGCTGGAGACGGCAGAAAGTCAACGTGTTAAGTTCCCAGTTTAATGATGGGAATATTTTGTGGGTGGGTTAATGCTGCATTCAGTGGTACCAATATTGGTGCCATTGCATACCTGGAGGGCAGGTAAATTATGCATTATGTGATAAAATGGAAAATGACTGCAATAAAGAGGGCTGTGGTGAGAACAAATATTTCACAGCTTTATTGAGGCTGAACTCTTATCGTCAAGCTACATTCATTGTCTGTGTCAGTCAGCATGCCTGGGAAAGAGGAAACCCAATATGCTTGCGATCTTGTGTTTGCATGAATTAGGAGATTGCTGCGTCGTGGATAATACAACCGACGTTGGTTGCCATAGAGTTTGGATAGTTTCAGTTGACCTCTATTGTAGTTTGTAATTTGGGATAAAGACAGCCTTGATGCCGCTCTTCTTGTCCAGTTGCACTTTGGTTGACTTCTGCGGTCCACAACCTAGAAACTGAGCACTAAGCAAACCCGGGAGTAAAATACAATCATGTCTCAGGAAGTATGCATTTAGTCTACCCATTCTTTATATCCAATATTGATTTTTGATTGACTTGTGGGTGTGTTTTTGCAACCTTGTATCCTGTCAAGGTCGTCTTTGTCAGCCCTGCTCCTTTCTTTTTCTCTTCGCTTTGCGCTCTGGCCTTCGCTCGTTTGGGTTTGTGGTGAAACTGAGCCTGGCTTCATAAAATTTTCCATCAACAGCAGCAAATAACAACAGGGTCAGATGAGGAGAGCGTGGCCCTCAGCACGCACTATGGAGGCCAGGGCAACGGGCTCTGGTTTGGCCCTTCCCGCAGATTGCTCTCTTCTTCTATATGTGAATAGGTTAGTGAAGGGAGCACCATGAAACCGACATCATCCTTCCGTTATTATCTGGGGCATCATCTGGCATCAATTGTCTTAACTGAGACGTGCATAATTGCTTTCTCACATGCAGAGAGCTGGTGACAGGCTGGTTGATTGTAATAGTGGTATGTTTAGTCACCGTCTTGGCTGGGTGCATAAAGAGGTGAGGCGTTACTCTGAAGTCTTTTTTGCATGCATGTTCTGAATAGTTGTGTTTTATGATGGCATTGTGTTAAGAGGAAATGGGTGGTTTAAGATACTTTCTGCCAAGAAATTTGTACCGTCCCTCAGTTTCTCAAAGCACGGGGTGACTTGCTATTCTAACACACCCTGCTTCCCCTCCAAATGAGCCTATTGATGGCCAAGTTCCTTCTACGCCGGCTGGACGGTATGTGACTCAACAAAGTCAACACTCCCCCACTGGAGAGAACGCTGCACACTGTTTAGGTCTAGCAACATGTTCAGCACATTCCACAGAAATAGAGAGGGGATTAAATAAACATTACCGTCTGTCTCTAAATGAGTTTACTCACTAATTATACATAATGGTAGATCATTAAGGTTGATTAATAAGGGGTTTTTATTGTTGTGCTTGTTGGGAATGGTTTGTGCTTCCTCGTTTATCTCAGTCAACCCTCAGAGGAGCTGATGAGTCCTGTTCCCTGCTTCTGTGTTTCGTCAAATTGTGCCCAAACAAATTTACATTTCCATTCCTTTTACTCCTACTGAGCAGATGGTCTGTGGGTTAAATGCAGCAAGGAGAGCCTGGTAGATCTTTCTGCCGTAACCAGAATGGAAAACTACTGAAGACATTTAATAAAAAAAAAAAAAAAAACTTGTGATGAATGCCTGAATTACAACTGGAAATGCCGTATTTTATTTCTTGGGATCTGGACAGATTCAGGCCACCCTGTGGAAAACATATCCCCCTGCTGTTTGCTGGCCTCTGTTCACTATAGTTACACACCAAACACACACTTACAGACCCTCCAACAGTTTTAAATTCCCCCATCACAAAAACAATAGTCATTTCCTTTTATGATGTCATGTGTACATACTGAATAAACCCTCTTCTGTATGTGTTTGATTCAACAATGTCCAAATGATTTTCCTATACTGAGGGAGATTTGTATTGCGTGGTCCACATCAAACAGAGAGCATATGGCTGCAAAGTCCATAGTGAGCCATTTTGATTAATACAGCAAGTGACTTAAAAGAAAGTAGGGAGGTTTAACCAACAAAAGAAACTTGACTTTCCCAAGCAAATCACCAGCAGACATGGCAGTCGCCCAAACGAGTTGTTTCCCCTCTTCTCCGCCTGACTATAATCCGGAAAAATGGATTTCAAAACCACACAGACATATTGGTTTGCTCAAACAATAAATTTTTTATTCTCAATCGCCAGCTGCTGTCAGTTTTGTACCAAAGAATTTGGCTTGTGTCATGTAACTATGTCATGTCACACAGGATCCCTGTGTGTATCTTTGAAGAACAAAAACTGTGGTGAGTCACAGCTTAACCCCGAGTCCATTCCATGTACACCAGACAGTTACAGTGGACAACCAGCTCGACTTTAAATGATGACTCCCACCCTGTTCACCATGAATTTAAGCTTCTGGGTGGAGGTTTGTAGTCAGGGTTCCCACGTTAGTGAAATTCCTGAAGAAATTATGAAATTGGAAGAAATGTTTCTCAGCTCTTTCAGTCATTTTCTCTGGCCTGTCTCTTCTCTTAGCCCCTCGTTATTTTCTCTCTCCTCCTCCATTTTGAAATTCCGTGTCATCAAATAACATCACCTGTCCACAACATAAGCGCATTGTGCCACAATAATAATCATCTGTGAGAAACACAGTGCCCTGTATATAGTAGTAGGATTACACAAGGCTTTTATGCAACAAATTTGCATCAGTGAGATTTAGTTATCGAATTTCTCAAGGGATTGTTTCAGCCCCAGTTCCTGATATTACAAATTAAAATCTGCTGCTACAAAACACCCACATTTGGTGCCTAAAAAGTTTTGCTGTTAGGTGAACAGTAGTCTGCATTAGTCCAAAGCAGGCAGGCATCACACCTATGTCACACGCTATCCACCACTGCCTCCACCTCCTGATGACAAAGACAGCTCATATACCACGTCACTTAAGAAACGCTGACATGACACATTTGAAACGTACAAATGTAACATATCCGTGTTTTGCAGAAATGTACAATGCCAGCATTTTCCTCTGGTGACTGGGCTGACCTGATCCCTGTGTTGTCATAGCCTTTCTCTGTCTGGACTGTGTGTGTGATGCACAGAAAGCTAAGTGTTTGAAGCGTGGCAGATGACTCTTCGCCTCCGTTCCCTCGAGGGCTGAGACACCAGCGGTCTCCCTACTCGTGCCATGAGCAACTCTTCATTATTCTCATGTCACGATCTGTTTCCTGTCATTTCACACACTGGCCGGCATCTGGCTCCGTGATAGCGACAGCCAAGTATCCGTTGTTTCACTTCATCGAGCGATAAGACAGAGAAACTACCCCGAGGTGTCTATTGTACAAGGGGGGTTTGATATTAAAACAATGACAGAGAGAGCAGAAACTAAGTGACAAGCCTGCACTGCTCAACCTGTCACTGCCACTGATGAATTGCTCCCTGTGATCCTTCTCAACGATGACAGAGCATATAATTTTTCCTGTCTGACCCGGCCTGACTCATGCTCATTCACCTCCTGTTCCTGTTCTTGCCATTCATACATTCACTTTCCCCCGTCTCAGTCTCTGCTCCCACACCCACTCTGTCAGGTGTGAATCCTCGTCTTTTGTCTGAATACTTCGGCTGGTAGATCGCTTTCTGGAACAGTAGTTAGCCCTCTGTTTGACTGACACACCAGAGTGTATAAAATCAAGTAATGGCTATGCACCAGGATGTTGGGAATCTTTATACAGCTCTCCAAGATAGCTGGAATGTCCTCAGGTCAGGCTTCCGGACAGACAGAGCAGCTGTTCTTCCGGCATTTAGGGAATTCCTGCCCCTCCTCCTGTCAATGCAGAGGTCGGGAGGTGAACAAGACATAAATGTCCTCTCTTTTAATAGGGTGCTGATAGGCTGTACAGTGTGTCAGTGGTGTGTGGGTATCTTGAATTGATGCATCATAATGCACTTTAAAAAGAAGATTAGTGCTGATGAAAGCATCAAACAACTCCCACAAATCAAGACATTTGAGGCCAGCGTTTATGCGTGTGTGATTGTAGGAGATGGGTGGTGTGACCCCTGTTGTTTGATCCTGCACTTGATGTGGTACCATGGTGATGAGGGGTCTGCTTTAATCATAACACTTGTGAAGAGAGATGAGACAGATGAAGCTGGTTGCGTGGTAGACTCTCTCATCCCTCCTGGGACGCAGATCAGGGAACAAAGCCGGTGTTAGCAGACCCCAGGGAGGTGGTACAAGGCCGAGGCGCCTGCCCAGACACACAGGCCTCTGATTGGAAGGAGGGAAAGGGTGTATCTGCTTCCCGTAACACGGCGTCTCGCCAGTGCCTCAGGGCGGCTGACGTTTGGCAGATATGGAATCTCAGACATGCCCAGAGGATGTGTGAGTGTGTGAATGAGTAGTTATTGGTGTTAGTTAGATTGGCAGGCCTCCATCTTGTTGGGAAAAGGTGTATTTAAGTTCAAGTATTTGTTAAGAAGAGTAATGTCCCTTGCTTGTCTGATAAGATTTTATTGAAAGGAAATATTCTTGGCTGCTGCTCTGTAATGAGATTTTTTTTTCTGTACTGGAGTATTCATTTCTTTTTGAAAAAAAGCAAAGTAAATATTCAGCCTAAAGGCAATGGTAAAAACATATCACGTATGTAAAGTGCTGCAGGGGTGACGTTTTTTTTTGTTTTTTTTTTGTGTCGGCTAACCTGGAGGTTAACGTCACCATGATTCCCTCAACAAAAAGCCTGTGAAATTTTTCCACTGGGTTTTGGATTATTGCGGAAAGTAAGATCTGTGGAAAACAAAAGGTTATGACACCTACATGTTTTAATCAGCAAGATAATCTTCACAAATGAACACAAATTTTATGATTTTTGAAACATAAATGCAAATGCCAGGAGTTCGCTATAAACAAACTACATCATGATCGCATGCCTCAACATTGCCACCACAACAAGGCTGTAAATCCATGTTCAGCGTGATGGCATTCTGTAGCCTCATGTAGCCACTTATTAGCAACCGCCTTTATTAAGACACTTAAAGGCTTCAAAATTCACGAGTGGGGTATTTACTGACGCATCTTATGTCGTAGAACAAACTGTAAAGTCTCTTTTTAAGCATGTGTTAACCACAGACCTTATTTCAGGCATCTAACCTAAAAGCTATTCCAAAAACAACGCTGACCTCAAGACAAGGGAAACAGGAGTGCTAAAATGCTAACTCACTTCGTGGTTTTCAGGACTTATTCTTGCACCACTGTATTACGACCCCTTTCTTTGTTAAACTCTGGATCTCTGGGTCGAAAAGTTTACCATAAACTCTAAACAAAGTTATATGTTGCATTCTTATATCTGGTAGGACTGATGGTCGAACTAGCTAGTTTTCTCTGAAGAACTCTCTAAGGGAAAGTCAGGAAGAACTGAATGCATAGTTGTACACTGTGACTGCTCCAAAAATAACCCTAGCAACAGTAAATTAAGATGCTTCATTACAGGCATTCAAAAAATAAGTTTCAAATTATTTTAACAGTTTAAAAGTTTTTCTATTCTGGATAATGCTAGCTGTACCATATTTATTTCTGAATCAGAAAATGATTAAAGTAAAGGCAAAAATAAGGCAAAGTGCTGCAACACTTAAACTCAGAGTAGAGTAGAAAAATTTCAATGAACTGATACTTTTAGAAAGTACTATGACAAATATGTGCAATATAGTTGTTTCAAACATAGCATATAATGTAGCAACATAGCACAGTTTGCTAAAGCATTAGCATGGAGCACCAGTACAGGTTACAGAGGGATGAATCTGATGCCTTTGTTCTCATTTACTGGATTACCAGTGTGTCACTCTTCCCAATGCTTTATCAAGACTCTCTTCAGGAATGCAAAAAAAAAAAAAACAGTTGCTCTGATTGGTTAAAGTTTGTGATTCACCTCCTCCACCAGGTGGTTCTGTGAAGGCCGTGAGCTGCACAACTCTCCTGACATACAGATCTGGAGGGATGGTGACCTGCACACACTGGTGATTGCTGAAGCCTTTGAGGACGACACAGGACGTTACACCTGCGTGGCTTCCAACAGTATCGGAGCGGACAATACCTCTGCTGAGGTGTACATCGAAGGTCAGATGTTGTCATATTAAGAAATGATTGTATTTCTATTTTTAAAGCATGTATACAATTATAATGTTTTACAGCACAAAAGGAATATTGCTTTATGGCACAAAATTGGGCTGCTATTCTTCTAACACAACTGAGCTCTCAAGTCAGTGGATAAAGTTGGACGTGCTAAAAGAACAAGAGGCAATTTCCTTTTTGTACAGAATAAACATTTAAGAAATAAAGTCATAACACAACAATTTTCCAAGGAATCTTTGAGTGTTGAACTCTCATTATTATTGGTATTTTTACTGTTGAATAAATGCCCTGTATCATAAAGAAATAACCAACACTGCTTTCTGTTTTTGTCCCACTGCAGGAGTTTCATCATCAGACTCAGACGGAGAGGGAGCTGTGTCAAAGTCCAGATCAGGAACTATGCCTCAGTACGTGTGTTTTTGCATGACCTCTTGTGACCTAGCGACCCAATGAACCTTGAACCCCTGAACAGGTTAACCGAGCCCCGCAGCAGCTAATCAGGTCTGCTGCCTTTAAGTAGGCCCTTAAGGGACCCTTAAAGAGCCATAAACCCGACCCAGTACACAGGCCACAATCTAAATTATGAGAGGTGCAGGGGGTTAATATGGTAAAACAAAATAAATCACCCTACCAGGATTGTCCCCTGGACTTATTTCCAAATGTTAAACTTTGTACTCTCTTCTTGCTTTCACTCTCTTTTACTTTTCTTCCTTTTCTCTTGAATCATTTCCTTCTGCTTCATATGGTAACTTGTTAATTTGGTGAAAGGTTGGACCAAAGTGCACTTTTTTTTTTTGGCAGATCCAGATGTGGAAGCAGGAACTTTTAAAAAGACCTAACATTACAAAATAATGATGCATTTAAAGGATTGTGCATGCTGCCTGACATCACCCACTCTGTGTTTTCTAAATGTTTTTGATTATTATCTGTTGTATAAATCTGCCCCATCTGGCCTATTTCCTGATTCCCTTTCTGTTTACACACTGAAGCCAACATCACTGATATCATCTTAATTGCTGGGGAGACAATTTTCTTTGATTCAAGTATCATATTTTAACTAAAAGCATATCGAGTTGAGAAATGCCTACTTTTTTTTCCAGGGAAAGTTTTTTTTTGTCTGTGTGTGTGGGTTCTGATTCACGCTTTGTTCATTGTAGAGTTCAGAAGAAGACTACTTCAGTGTCCCTGACGATACGCTCATCGTCACCCAAAACCTCCGAGGTCCTTCCTCGTCGCTCTACCCTGGTCCAGTCCCTGTCTACTCCCCCACAACGGGTAAGCACCTACAGCACAGTGCTGGACAGGAGGTCCACACAAGCTCATAAAAGTGGTCAAAAAAGTGGAACATTCTCTTCACTGACATGACGCCTTTCTGAATGGACTCAACCTTGTCTTCTAGATGCAGAGCCCAGTGTCGTCACTGTGTGGTGGTGAGGTGTCAGGTCCTCCTGTATTTACCAAGGTAAGTCTGCACACTACATGGTCAAAAGCATATGGACACCCTACCATTTAGCCTCAGAAGAATTTAAGAGGTTGAGCACTGATGTTTGGGAATAAGATCTGGCTTGCAGTTGGCGCTTTCATTCACCCTAAACTGCAGAATGAATAATAAACTATTTCTTAGGATTTTTCTAAGCACAGAGGCACCAGCATGAAACAGTTCCCCAAAATGTTACCACAACATTTGTAGCATACCATCGTCTACAATATTTTGTGTGCAATAAACCTACGATTTCCCTTAACTGGAAGAAAGGGATCCAACCCAAACCATCAAAAACAGCCCAAGATACATGCATACTTACGTACAGTACATCATGCATGCAATACATACACGCATACAGTACATACATAACCTGATACACATGTACCCAGTCTCCTTGCCTTCCCATAATAACAGTATGCAGTGCTGTGGCTTTCAGCAGTGGGGGTCAGATAAAACACAAGCTCAAGAACACCCTCTTCCAGCTCAGACTCTTCAACACTCCCCCAGCTCCCCCTCCCCTCAGGCTGTGGGTCTTGTGATGGCGGGACTGAGACGGGCTGAGGCAGAGCTTCAAACAGCCCTGCCAAACCCACAAGGGTCAGGTCTCTTTCACTCTCATTCAGCCAGTCAGGCCCTAAATCATTTTCCACTTCATTACAAAAAGACATTTGTTTTTCTTCACCTCCACCCGCCTTCCTTTAAAGACTGTCGCGGGCTTTAATCATCTCAATGAGAGGATATTCGCCTCTATTGATGTCAGCAGCACTGTGATGTCACCCATGCAACACAACCACACACATACACTGTCAGACCCATGATGTGCATTCCACCCCTGGTCTTCCCAAAATATACCCACGCTGAAGACACACAGTCACAAAGAGAAATAGGCTGAGGCTCACAGGCACATGTATTTACACTGACACTGAGTGCCTCTTGTTGATGGATATAACAGCCTATGTCGCTCTGGCCCTGTTAACTAGCAGAAGAGACAACACAGTGTTGAAGGTGGCTTCTCCATCAGCCCATATGTTGATGGTTTTTTTAGTTATACTGAATGTTTTTATATGGGACATCTACCATTCTAGTACCTGTCTCAAAATAGAGAAATGAATCAATTCTTTTTTACCAGTGAGACAGCAACCTGGTGTTCTGTAGTGAAAGAGAGTATTTAAAGACGTTTGTGTCCACTGGCCTCTCAATTCTTCAACTGGTGTTTCTTGATGGCGTGTCATATTCGAAAATCTCTGTCTCCATCTGTCTCCATGCTGTAATTCTGAGACAGATTTATCTTTTTCATTACCGGTTTCAGTCTCTTCTCATTTCCTCGTCATTCTTCACCCACTCGCTCCTTTTTCTCATTACTTCCCTCTTACTTTATCCCTCCTCTGTGCAGCTGCTGCAGGATGCCCAGGCCTCCGAGGGCCAGGTGGTGGTTCTGGAGTGCAGGGTCCGTGGAGGCCCTCCTCTGCAGGTCAGATGGTCCCGTCAGGGAGAGGAGATCCTGGACTCCCCTGATTTTCGTATTCTACAGAAAAGTGAGGGATTCTTCTTAGTGGTTAGCCTATTGTACAGCAGCTGAGTGATTTTAATTATGTATATGCTAATAACCAAAATATTTCTTTGTCGTCTCTTCCTTTCTGCCTAACTTATACTGTGAATCAGAGCCTCGATCTGCAGCTGAGCCAGGTATGACACCTCAATTCCTCCCAGGTCTATTGAAATATGACTTTCAATTACAACACTGCTCTCATGTTCCAAGCTGCAGGCAGCGGTTAAATTAGTAATGAATTAATAGATGTGTCTGGACACTCAAATTGAGTTTGATGGTTTCATTATCAGTTGCAGCCTCTCACTTGGTCATGACTACACCACAAGTTAATAAGTCTGTGTCCCACAGGACACTCATATCACACCTACAACAGTCACAGGGAGTCCCTGGGAAAGTCTGAGAAACCAGAAACCTCCGACACACACACAAAATCACACATAAACAATGACATACGTGTTCATTTATGTCAGACTTTTCTCACCTTTGTGACTCGGGTCATTTCAGGTGTTACTTTCAGGCTATGAGTCACTCAGACGTCCCTGAACATCTGTGCCTTAGTGTTTAAGCGTGTGTCTGTCTGCTCTTCATGAGTAGTTACATCCATGTGTGTTTTTCTTTTTACCCACTGCTCTGTGTGTCTGACCATGAACAGTGACTCACCAGTCTACCGTGTACATAATTTGTCTTTCCCTATTATATCTCATTACAAGCAAATCAAGTGCTAACATGTCACTTCAGTCCACACCTGTGCAGCTCACTCTCCGTCTATGTTAGGTATTTTAACTCTTATAATCATGAACAATTTGTTCACTAAAGGTGTATTAATGGTCTTTTTTAGAGGAGATCTGCACCTTGGTGATAGCCGAGGCCTTTCCAGAGGACGGAGGTCTATTCTGCTGCACTGCGTCCAACCCGTATGGCTCTGTTAACAGCACAGCCCAACTCACAGTCACTGCAGGTGCGTCCAACACAGGCACAAAGATGGTCAACATATTGTAACCAGGCAGCGTCTGGGTATCAACAAACAGCAGGCACCACAGCTGAACGTTAGGGACAATGTGAGACGGCCTTAAGATGCAGTTCCTCTTTACTCCCACAGAGTCTAAACACACTCCGTTGTGTTTGGGTCAAATTTGACCCGTTTCAAGTTAAAATATTTTATAGATATTATCCAGTTAACCCTGACCTTTTTGAGGCAATAGTTGAAACTCTGTGACTCTAACCTGACCCTAGACCTCTTTCATAATCTTAACCTGTTGGGTAATGGCAATAGTCAATTAGCCTCGTACTGATTTTGTTATCCTAATAAGTTTAATAATTATTTTTCTCCTTTTTTCATCTTTTGTTTTTCTTTTTCCACTCTTTAAATTGGTTATTTAATTGGCTGACTAACTCTTATTGTATTCAGTTTAGTGCTGAAATAGTTAAGTTGTTCTCCATTTAAAAAAGAGTTACTATTATCTAGACTAAGACCTATGCCAGTGCAATGTCATGACCCCCAGAGTGATGACTATAGTCCACTAACCCAGTGGTTCTTAACCAGGGGTCTGGGGAACCTCAGGGGTCCTTAAATAAGTTCCAGGGGTTCCCCAGAATAATGGGGAATAGTTTATTTTCACTATTTAATTTACCATAATAGTGGGCCCAGTATAAGAGTCATAAGAGTGACTATTCTGGTTTCACTTTCTGTAACAACATAAATGACAACCATAAAATTCTTATTTCACAACCAAATTCTTTTCTGATGGAGGTCCCTAAAGTGGAGTCTTATGAAATTAGGGTCTGTGACTTAATGAGTATCAATTTAAGGGTCCTTGACACAGAAAAGGTTAAGAACCACTGCCCTTTCCTAACCCATGTCATATTAAGCGAATACACAGCTGGGCAACATCTTTTTCAAGCTCCCATGATGTGCTATATAAAACTAGGGCTCGTGGGACCGTGAGAACATAGGAATGACACCCAACAACCAGCTAACAACATGTCAAATTAACTAGCATATTGCTCACACCAGCAACAAGCTGCTCAACCCACCAAGCAAGGGTCAAACAATCATCTTCAGCTACTTCATCTCGGCAAGTGACAGATCATACACTCCTGTCTATTACATCATGTACAGTAATACATCCTGTTAAGCTAACTAGCATGCTGCCTGAGCCACCAAGTAAACCAAACACCAAACAACATTTCAAGCCAGCCAAGCCAGGGTTTTTCGAGCTTCAGTCACAGATGATGTCATCGAGCATAAACCAACTCTAGGCTTCAGAACAATCCTTTGGAAACCTACTGGTGATGTCCCAAGACTATACATTGATCCTGTTCTACAGTTACATTTAACAGCACTGCTTAAAGGGTCTCTTTCCTCAAACAAGAATAATATTATTCCACATAGATACATTTATTTTTAACTTTAATCCTTCATGGCCACTGATAATGTCCTATAAACAGTAGTGATCATCAGTACATTTTCTAAAATGCTCCCGATGTAAGAACAGATCTTTTTTTATTGTCAGATGAAGCTGCAAATTTCTGATCTTCAAAGTCTTTAGTCCACAACAAATGTAACTAGCAAATGAATCAGGGCTTGGTTAAACCAACTGCTGACAGTCCAGTAAATGCCTGGGGGTCGGGTGGTTTGGGGTCAGTTATAAAAGTGATGTTTCATGTTTACAAGATGACCACATTTTGTCGTTTTTATGATTGTGTAGTCTGTGTTTGAGAGGGGCAAGAGGTGTCAGCTGATGAGCAGCTCTTTGCGAGTACAGCAGGACACAAATATTTCTGTGTGTATCCTCACAGACAGAACTGTGTATGTACTGTGCAGGGCTCATCGCACAGTTTAAGGAAAGGATGAATAAACAGAAATTGCATCAGCCTGACTGGACCCAGCTGCTGCTTTAGATCAGATCAGCTGTGGTACAGTTGTGTGTGTGTGAAATCTCCATCTACTGATTTATGTTGGTGGCCAGGAGAAAAACTAAACATCCCAGTCCAACATTTTCCACTTTTCTTTTGTTTGTTTCCTCCAGGAGTTGAGGACTCATCCAGTAATGGCATGTCTGGTGATAGCTCAGGGTTTGAGGATGTGGCAGCCTTCCCCCCTCCTCCCCCGCCGACAGAAATCAGCCTCCTAGAGCTGCCACCCAAGATGCTGCCTCAGTCCGGTGGTTTTCTTATCAAGGAGCTCGAGATCTGGCCCGGTGTGTCATCCCTGCCTCCAGTGCAGATGGGCTCCGAGGTGGAGGACAAGGATAAGGGGAAAGGGTCCATGCAGAATGGCCAACCCCCAAATCCACCATCACCACCTAAAACGAGCACCCCGCCGCCACCACCACCCCCACCTCCACCTCCGCCACAGTCTGAGCCTGCGACAGATGTCCCAGTCACAGCCCAAAGTCCAGCCCAGGTGGCACCACACTCTCCTCCATCCACAGGCAAGCTGTCTCCATCCCCTGGGAAGGACGGTCCCCCGCTGCCTACCAAGCCTAAACCAAAGCTGTGAGTACCTGTGGTGTCCCCATGTGTCTGTGTCCCGAGGGCAGGCCAGTCACTAGGGAAGGCTGGTGGGAGGGAGACAGACTGGGAGGCCTGTCTGAGGTCTGGTGGAAATGATAGTGTCTCAGCTCTGTGAAAGGGTTAACGGGGATATCCCAAGCCTTTTTGGAACAAAAGCATTCCCTCTGCCTTTATGTTGGTGTCACTGTGGCATCGTGTTAGCCAGGGCGAGCCCGCCTGCTGCTCTCTGTCTGTGGCTGTAAACAGATCTGTGTGGCTTTTGCTGGATGGCTCCTATTGTGTCTGTCTGACCTCGGACTGCATGCCCAGCCCAGGACAGAGCCATTGTGTTTATTTCCTGAGCACCTTTCTGTGAGCTCTGTAGGGATCAGGTAGGATGTCACTGTTATTAGAGGAGAATTGAATGGCTTTATTTTTCAGTGGTCCTGTGTTTTGATTCTGATTCTGCCGTGGACAGGCCTCTTGTGCATGGATTTTTATCTCACATGCTGATGCATTTCTTTTTCATTAAAGTTTTTTTTTGCCTTTATTAGAATAAAATACCACAGACAAGAAAAAAGGAGAAAGACACAGAGAAGGGATGGGAGGTCCATGTCCTGACTTGAACCAGGGAGGTTACAATTACATGAGTAGCATCTTTATCCCCTACTAAAGTCTACCAGGGTGTCTCACTGATGCCTTTCTGGTGACTAATGACAGCACAGCATACACAAATAATTGCAGTGTATTCTTCCCCCTATTGGCTGGTTTAGAGATATTTGTTTTCTTCTCTTCTTTATTTTAGCTGTTTTAGAGACAGTAAGTCTGTCGGTTAGCCGGTTTGCTCACCACGTTGTTCCAGACTAACATATCCCGAACATACATTTGATGGATGGTTATTAAATTCTGTAAAAACATTCATGATTCCCAGAGGATGAATCCTACTTTTTTTCTGGTGCGACCAGCAGTTCAAAATATTATTCAGTGAAATATCTCAACATTTACAAGATGGATTGACAACAAACTTTAACATTTGTTGTTCCCAGACGATGAATCCCCTGAATTTTCATCTAGCGCCACCATGAGGCTGACATCTTTTAATGGATTGCGGTAAAATTTGGTGCAGATGTTTATTGTCTGCAGAGGATGTATTGTAAAAACTCTGACTTTCATCTAGCACCATCAACAGTCAATATTTCTGCTTATTCAATACTTCGGTTTATGACTACATTCTTGCCTCAGCTTTACCTTGTATTTGGTACCACTTAGCAAATATTCAAATGCTAACTTGCTAAACTAAAATGTTAAACATTATACCCGCTGACCATCAACGTGCTAGCATTGCTGACATTGGTCTTTAGCTCAAAGCCCCACTGTGCCTGAATACAGTTCACAGAATGTCTTGAATGGACTCCTATACCCCTTTTCCACCAAATTAGCTCTGGTTCTTGAACATGTTCTGTTCAGGATTCACGGAACCTTAGTCTTTTCTAGCAAATGAGCCTTCTTTTCCACCAGGTTTGAGCCGAACCATTGTTATCAAGGATGCATCATTAATGGCAGGCACTGCGCAATGCAGTTTAAGTAAAAAGTAGTAGCTTTGGTCAATATGCTCAGAACAGTTCAAAATTAAGTGCTCAACCCGGAACAGATCCAGTTCCATGTTGGTGAACAAAGGGATACTGGGGCAAATTCACAAAGAATGGATTGCGGCCACTGATAGCACCATGAATAGCTCATCTGCCCTGTCTCAAGGTTTGATTCACAAAACATATTGTGCTGATGATATGTCAGTGCCATTGGTGCTGCATGTGGGTTTGACACCCCTTATAAATCAGCTTCAGTTACCACCAACTCTCTGAAGACGCTAATAATTCTCACTCTAACTGCGTGTGGCTATTAGCACTCATTTTTGAGAATTGTTTTTGCAATAAGGCTCATTGGCATAGACAAGGGCCAATAATGCGCTTAATGTGTGCATATGACCTAATTTAAATACATGCAAATAGCGCAGGAGCACTGAGATGCTATTTGCTTGGCAGCGGAGTTAGGGGTGCATTTCACCCTTTGCGGGTGCTTTCAAAATTACACTTTCTTTTAGTTTTATTTATGCAGGGTTAGCAGCTGCAAAAGCCACGCAGTCTTCTTGTGAATTTGCCCATCAGTCCTTTTTTGGCTCTTCTCTTATTTTTCGCTCTTCATATTTTCCCCTGCAGTTTGACAAAACTTAGGTGGGGAGTTTTTTTTGTAGAGGTGTCTAATATTACTGTGTTAAACAATGTGAGCAGTATATCCCATCAAAAGCAGATGGTTAAAAGTGTTGCTGTAGGTTATGACAGGCTGCATTTAGACTAGAGTTTGGTTACAGTGCAGTAAAGCTTGGTTCTTGCATTGCACAGTCTATTTCCACTGCATGTGTACTGGGCTTTCTGCTGATGGATGCTACAGTATTGCATATCTGTTGACATAAATGTCGTGACTTGTTAATTCTGTGCTTCCAGAGCTGAGAATATAGAGGAGGAGGCGGAAAATTACAGGTAAATATTTGACTGTGAGGGTGATGCTCTGGATGTGATCTGAGTGGCGTCACACGTAGCCTCATTAATCAAGCTATCACGGATGCAAACACAGACACAACAGTAGAAATTACGTTATGGTTTCTGACTCATTCCGTATAAAGTGCTTTACATTACTACACTGTGGGATGATGAATGAGAGGCAGCAGTGAGACAAGAACTGAGTGGAATCAGCTGATAATATACAACTGACATACTGTATATTAGTTATGCAGGATTTGCTATTGTGCAAATGGCAAGAGAGATTAATATTCCAATCTGTAAATCAATTTTCTTCTGTGCCGTGCAAAAACATTAATGAGATTGATCTTATGAATATGAAAAAGATAAAAAAATAAACAGACTTTTGTCTCCAGATCAGACCTCTATGCTGGATGAATGAGGCAGTAAAGCTGCTTCTAACAGTTTATCCATAATAACAACGTAAATACATTATTAAAAACAATCAGCTCCCAACTGTGAAGCAATTAGAAAGCACACGCCACCCCTCTCCCCTTTAAATTCTATAATTACACAGTAAAAACAGCAGCCCCGCCATTAACCAAAGGTCACGTTTCTGCCAGACTGCACTCTGTTTCCTCAGGTAGTATGTAGGGAACAGAGACTGACCACTCTCAGCCTAAGACCTTCGATTTTATCATGGAGTTCATCATATCCTGTTTGTCGTGTGGCACATTCCCTGCAGACTGATAAACTGTTTCATCCCTGTGAATCACATGCTGCTATGAAACATCAGCAGAGCTCAGTAAAGCCTGCAGCTTTTGAAAATGCTCCTAGTTTGTTACTTTAATTGCTTTTTTTTAAATTTACATTTTATAGGAGTTCTTTTTAATAAGCAACACTAACAGAGCATGTTGTTGAGAAGCTATAAATCCGATAGACAGAGTGGAAACCATGCTGTGTATTTTTAGAACAAGGCAATATCATGAAATAGCCTAATTGTTTAAGTGTATTTACATAAAGGCAGTAGGGATCAGTATAGATGGAGTTTTATTACCTGCAGTTCAGTGTCTATTTAATACTTATTGAGAGTTATTCCTACAGTTTTCAGGATTTCTGTTCATACAAGCCTCTGCTCCCACGTAAATGTGACTCATATGCGGATATCCCCAAAAATGAATCTCAGTCGTTATTAATTTATAAAGGGACAGCTGCATTTAATAACATTACAATGTTAACACTGGTGTTTGTAGCTATTGGTAGATGTGTACATGTTCACAAATCTAGAATAACTCGTTCTAAATCATATGAATAACACGCTGGAAGCCTGTGTAAGGGATGATTTTTGCTTCAATAACACCGAGCTGATGAGATGGAGGAAGTCGTTGTGTGACTTGGCAGGCAGGAGGGACTGCAGGAGACCTGAGCTGTGAAAACAGACCCGCTGTTTTTTCTGTGCTGAAGGAAGAGGGAGCAGGGTCGGTAGGCATTTGGGTTTGATGCCCGGCGTTAATGTCAGACGTCAGGATAAGAATCAAAGGAAATTCTCAGGGGAGAGGCCCAGATTGGCCAGTTGGATTCGAACCAACCATCAGGTTTGGAGAGAAAGCAGAGTTGTACCACATGGTAGAGAATAGATAGATTGCAAATTGGCAGCGCAGTCTCGTTGTAGCTTCCTCTGGAGGGCAACATTTTGTCAGTAATTCTGCACATAGAAACAAATAATATTTGGTTACTTGCTATAGTTGTAAAATTGATGGATGTGTTGTTTTCAGACTACTGTAAGCAGGATAAAACCAACAAGTGACACAGAGTACAGCCAGTGTTTTTACTGCCCTCTCATAAACTGCTCCGAGGATTAAGCATACAAAGCAAACATACTTTGCTAAAATAACCTACTTCTTTAGGTAGATTTGTTATGTATGGCAACTAAAAGTTATCTTGGGATGGAAGCCTATTTGATTGAAATGGTCTTGAAGATAAACTGGGCTTCCTGCAGAAGCGTCTAAATCAGGGATGTCAAACAAACGGCATGCGGGCCAGAATCAGCCCACCAAAAGGTCCAATACAGCCCACTGGATGACCACTAATAGTGATGCAGTGAATCATGGATTCTGCGTCCAAGTGTTTGTGAGGGTCTCATTTGGTCCACATGACATAAATGTCATCATCCACCCATGGTCGTGAGGGTCCAAAGAGGCCCTGTGCAGACGTCCACATGCAGCCTATGGTCATGTGGACTGTACGCATAGCAGACAAAGCAAGTTCGATCCTAAATACTGCAGTCAAGACAGCCACAGCCAACTCACCACAGTGAAGTTAGTTTAAGTTGGATATTTGACAGACAATCACTCCACCCAAGCAGCTTCTTTGTTGTTTCTTTTTCATCTGATTCTGGCAGTTGGAGGACAGTAAGCTCACTGGCTGACATGGACCCTCAATTGTACTATGAATACAGCCACGGGCACATCAGCATGACCACAGCTGTCCGCGGACATTCAATACAGAAACTATGTCCGAGCCTTAAGAGGTAACAATATACACTTCCCTGGAATAACAATGAATACTGACTGTGGTCATTTTTAAAGATATTAAACATTGCGCAAAACATCAAAGTCAATCAGCAGCTTCAACCTTAAAACAACATCAGTGGATCTCTATTGCTAAGGCACTGCCAAAGGGTCTGTAAGCCAGGAGATAACCTAACCTGCTTCCTCAATAGCTTCCACTTTAGTTTGGTGTGGTGATGCCAGCATTACCACACAGGAGTGGACATGTGTGGAAAAATGCAGTGAGTAGTAGACTTACTGAATGTTGAAGTTATTTTTCTTGAGACATCTCAGGGTTTTTCACCATCTATGAATGTTTTCAGAAGTACTTCTTTACACTAAAAGAAAGAGAAAAATTTAGAGTTGTTCTTAAAAGGTTATTATGCCATGGTTTTACTGGTCCAGTCGAGTCAAGTCCCTTGTCTAAACAAAGATCTGTCAGAATTTTGTACTACCGTTATTTACAGCTTTGAAACGCACTGTGAGAGGATACTACGAGACAAGCCATAATTCAGCTGGATGACACGTTGTATCTCAAAGTAAGGTCACTGCCATGTTGGACAGAGTTATTGTCTCTCCTGAATCGACAACACAACTCCCCTCTGTTCAGGGCTATCCAGGGTTTAACTGTACACACGTGACCATATGCAGGGCCACATCATGAGAGACTGATAACACATGGAGCTTGTAAATTTGCGTGTGAGTGAGCGCTCATGCACATGCGTGTCTGTGAGTATGTGTTGATGGATGAGGTGTCAGTGATGCTGGTGTTTGGTGTCAGCTTTTGTATATTGATAAAGGTACACGTTTGCCCAGTGTGACATTTCACAAGGACGTTTCTTCCCTTCATTTCTGTGTAATGGCATACCCTTGCTAGTACAAGAGGTGCCTGTGGCTGTGTGTTTTCACATTTCTTATACCCAGATTTCACTATGGTAGCTTTGCTGTTGAGATAATGCCTTCCTTGTGTTGCTAAGTCACTTACATACCTCTAGGTTGGAGGAAAGTACATGATGATGAAGTGGAACAATAATATTGAGTAACCATTTCAAGAAACCAAAGCCTGTAAAACGAGACTCCAAGACAAAGGAGGAGACAGTTAAAAGTGTCAAGCCAGTGCAACACGTCGAAGGTGTGACCACACTGATATTGACCGTGATAATAGGGGCAAAGCATTATATTATAGGGTGGGATAATGTCTGGGTGGGCGTCACACACACAGCACGAGTAGCAGAGGCAACAATTATCCTCGAACCATTCCACAGCTTAATCTCTCTTTCATAAGACCAGGAATCAACTTTGACAGTTGAAATTGTTCTCTTGCACGTATTTCATTCCACACAGTGCTGTTCATGTGTCAGACGAACTCTCACTAGCAACGTGTCTGTGGATTTTTACAGTATGTTCATTTTTACTCAGTATGCTAAGATTACAGATGATGAAAAACAGGCACACACGTCGACACTGAACAGGACCTCAGTTTAGCCTTCTCTAACTACACTGCGGGTCTAAAATGATTCCAGTATTTGCTGATTATTTGCTAAAGAGATGGCGTCGTAAGTAATGATTGACTGGGTAATCTAAGTAGGGTGGTAGCATAAAGCCAGATGGTGGAAAAAGAGAGACCTAAGTTGTGTGTGTTAATTTAAACGAAGCAAAGACCTACTGGTCATACGGTAAGCAGTGCCTGCACTTAATTATAAAGAGTTTTGAACTAATATTTTAAGTGCAGCTAAAGAACACTAACCACTACCACTAACATCTGGCTTTTTTATCTAATGGGAAAGGTAAGTTGTTGTCGGTGTTCATTCCCAGGACAAATGCAGTAGTTACAAGTATTTATCAACTCCAGCTCAGGTTGGCAGTAATGGAAACAAGACACCAGGTGAGCATGCTAACTTTCACCCCTTTTCCAGCGTGATGCCACACTGCCATAATTTCCACCTATCTCTGTCCAAGCAAAGCTTAAACTTCTAAATTAAGTCAGCAGTTTAAAAGAAAGACTGAAGTAAACGATATAAAATAGAAGTAACCACATTTCACACTGGCCTCCATGCTGCTTTCTACTGTTTATTATGCTGTGTTCTGGCATGGTTGTGCCGTTGACCATTCCTGCGTTTAAGTTTAAGTTTTTTGATCAATACCTTACCTAAAATTACTATTACTTTTTCAACATGCAATAATTGGTGCAATTATTCAACTGTGCAATAATCTTAACACCTCTTGAACGTACATAATTATTCAACATACAATGCACATTATTGTTTATTGATGTATATATTGTAGTAACCATTACAGCACAATAAATGTTTTATAGTTATAAATGTAACATTAGTTTATACAGTGTAATGTAGCACAATGCACATATTTGTATATTTTTACACACTTAAAGACTCACCACAGTGAAGATGTACATTTTATTCCTACTTTCTTAAGTACTAGTGTAAATATAGTAGCATAATGCACATTTTTATTTCTATTTTTCGAATTTATTACTATATATTTACATCTATTTCATACTCATAGTCTTACTTCTTCTAATTCTCTATTCTTTACATCAGAGCAACTGAAATTAATCACAATTTCCCCTCAGGGATCAGCAAAGTATTTCTGATTCTGAATAAAGAATGATCGTTACATTTTAAAGTGCAGTTTTTTTACCGATACTCTTTTAACTAACCTAGAAAGAAAATTTTTTGCTCACGATGACAATTTAAAAAAACCTTTACACTGTGCAGACCAAGCCTCAAAGGCACAGGAGCTTAGATCAACAGTGTGCAAGTGACGCCATGTGTGTCACTTACCAACTTTAATGTGTCCTGGCTTTGCACACTTACATACTGCAGTGATAAATATGAGCAATGGTCTAATCCACTTTAATGTGGCCTGTATTGCATGCAGCTTGACTTTATACCTTTCAATCCCTGTCCGCTGACATAATTGCCATACCACTGAGATTAAATGATTTCTGCAGTAGCTCCAAACCTCTTTAACCCCAGTGAGGCTGTTGTCAGGGGAACAGCATACAAACTGAAGGAAACAAACAGCTCTTTGCCAACAGCCCTCATCAGTCTCCCACTGTCACACACATACACACAATGTCTACTTGTGTTTACAGTGTAAAGACGCAGCAGGTGATTGGTTGTTGCTGTCCATGCCTCTGAATTTTTTTTTTTACAATAGACTACTGATAAGATTTTTTTATGTTGTTGTATGAATTTGCATCCAATTTTTCTATATCCTTCCTGTGCTGCATTGTTGAGCAAGGAGCTCTGGCTGCCAGGATTTGTCGCATATCTGCGCTGTGACTCAGAGCTTCCTCTCAGCAGTGTGTTTGTGTTTACGAGGTGCAAGTCATGAACTCTCTAATGAAGTATTAACAATCACTTTCTTGTCGAGGTGTTGCTTGCGGTTTTATGGAAAGCGGGAAACATGCATGCTAAAGAACCACATATGGCACTGGATACACACTGAGAACTCTGCTTGTGGGTTTATCATCATCAAACGTCTAATTAAAAATGGAAGTAAAACACTGAGTGTTGATCAGTTCCCTAACTGATACCTTCGCTTCAGTGAACGCAGGCCAGAAAGGTTTTTGATTACCAGCACATGGAGAGAGAAAAAGGCAGAACCAGAAAGTTAGTTGTCATCAGGGAGAAAAGGAGATTGTGCAATAGAATAAAAAGCTAAATGAAGTCACCGTAGACTCAAGGGAGCAGGAAAAGCAGATAATTTCACATCAAACCTCCAGAGTGAGAGATGGGCAGTCCTTAAAAGGACATGGGAGACATAGGATTGGCTGAGACACCAGACCAACTAACCACTGGATTGGTCGGTCGGGCTAGAATGACCTGCGTGGAATGGAGAAACTTTCCAAATAAGGAAGAGAGTTGTCGGAGCTGACCTTCACAACACAGAGAGGGGGCTGGAAGAAAGAGGGGTGAGCAGAGGGGAAAGGGAGCGATGAAAAGACGCATGGAGAGATGAGGGGAGCAAGAGACCAGGGTGTATGCTTGGGAGTTGACAGCATGGAAACTAACAGGCCTCAATGATCCCCTCATAGAAAGCAGACTGTGTTTCCCAGGAAAGAACACCCTGGTATGTTAAACACTGAGAAACACACAGATAAATACACATTACCGTACACACACACACACACACTCAGAGGATCACATTGTTTCCGGATGAGGTCAATCAACGTCTGATTAAATCCTGACCTTGGCTGTTGGTGCAAGCGGTGTGTGTGTGTGGCTGCAAGTGTGGTATAGACTTGATCTCCCTTTAGACACACTCCCAGTCAGACCAGTACACCACTTCCACTTGTTAATTAGAGGGTGTAATAATGTATACACACACTAATCTCATGACACAGCTGTCACCAAGAGCCGGCTCTGAGCGCAGAGGAGATTCACTCTGACTCGCATTTTAGTGTCAGTGAGTCAATACACATGGAATGACTCGCATCTCTAGAGAGAGGAAGACCCTCTCCTAATGGATCCCTGACCTTTCCCCAATATGCAGACACACTTACAACCACACAGGGCCAGATCCCTGGGCTCCCACCTCCCATCAACACGCTGTGATTCATCAGTAGCCTGGAAAACACACGGCGGCTCTAAAAATAGAGGCATTACACATAAAAATAGAAATGATAAGTTCCCAAAAAGGTTTTGTTTCATGCTACAAAAATGAAGGAGAAAACTCTCTGATTGAGAAACTGAATATTTGTGAACATATTTCAGTGAATGAAACCAGATCTGTGCGGTTGTGTTTGGAGTGACTTCGTCTCCATATTGTTCCAAAGGTCTTATACTGCACGTTACATAAAACTATTATGTTCCACATTCTCAGCATTGTTCTCTGTGTACATGTAAAGGGTAGATGGTGTCTCTGCGTGGCCATAAAGAATAACACAGAATGTGGATTTTATTTCCAGAAAGGGCGTTGTTTCAAACGTACAATGGGCAAACTTCATTTGTGTCATCCATTGTCACAGGTGATTAATTTCTCAAATCTATCTTCTATTCTCTCTCCTCTATCACCCTGTCTCTCTAGCCTTTTGTCAGTCAGGAAACAATACAAATGTGGACACAAAAGGACACGTAAAAGCAATCAGCGATAGGTGTCTCTCTCATTCTGCTTTTCTCATATACGTTTTCTTTACCTGCGACTTTAAAAGCTGTTGTTATTTTTGGTTCCTGACTCCCAAAGGGAAGTTCCTCCGTCAGCACAGTATACTTCAGAGCTTTTATTCTGAAGGGGCTCAGTCTCAGGCAGGCCGGGAGCCTTTATTGTGAAGAGGAGGAGCTCACAGACAGACTGACTCATGCAGAGAGGGAGAGCGAGCGAGCGACTGCGTCTGTCACTGTCTGGCTGCTCAGGGCTCTATATATGCTCCTCACACCTGGCAGGGCAGCACTGAGACATAGTTTACTCTCCTGCAGGGGAATATCAGAGCTGCTGCACACCAAGACCACAACACTGAAGGTAAAACTTTTCTTTTACGTGGACTGACAACTTTTTTTGAATCAGGCAAACTTCAGCAGGGCTGATAGGGTGATGGGGAAATGGATAAACTTGCTTTTTGAACTTTTAACTTTTAAATTTTTAACTCTCAGGGAGGAAACTTTTTAAAAATGTTGCGTTTATGTTGTGTTTTGGGTTGTTTGTTTATTATTTATCTCATTTATTTATGTCAATGAAAAAGCACTGGAGTCTGTCATTAAATTTGAATTAGGGAGTAAAGGAAGAAAGACGAAGACAAATGATTGAGGCAGAATAAGGACTATTTTTTCCCGTTTTCCTGGTTTACCAGTTTGGCATGTTAATGTTTAAATCATATGTTTTCAGAATGGGTGTGTGGTTTTCTGGGAGCACTGAGAGGCTGAGTGTGTGATACCCATTCATTTGCTGGAGGCTCAGGAAAGGTAGTGAGTTCAGGCTATAGAGAGAAAGAGCAGAGGAGCGGCATCACCAACAAAGTTAGTTTTCTTTCTAGTGTTGCGTCTGTGATGCAGTTTCGACTGTGTTTATGTGGTGAGGTTCATTTGTTTGCAGAGCTCCTCGGTGGAGTCAGATGGATTAGTTATCACAATAGAGTCTGTTAGGTGAGAAAGCTTGTGTCTTACTCATCTGACTCTTTCACTGACTTGTTTCCTCTTCACTTTTGCCTGTCTTTCTCCCCCTGACTCTTCCTTCCCCTTCCTCCTCCTCCTCTCCCTCCACTCCTGCTGCTAATCCCATTTGATGGCAATGTCTTTCCCACTCCAATCCAGAGAAGAATGTCTTCAACATTCTTGCTACAGAGAACGAAAAAAAAACACTCCCAGTCTCACTTGGACAGAAAAGGCGGAGGAGTGGGGAGAGGAGGGATGGATGGAGGTATACAGAGAAAAGCAGGGCTCAGTGATTGCAGAGAGCCCTCTTTACCTACACTTGGATATGAAATACGAGCTCAGACAGAGAGCAAGGGGGAAATAATAGTAGAAGAAGAAAGAAAGAAAGAAAGTAGGGCAGGGAGAAAGTGGGTGAGCAGAGCAGCCGTGAGCTGTTGGTGCGGCTGGAATAAGAAAAACGCTCTGTTTTAAAGAGAGGGGGGAAAGGAAAACAGTCTGGTTCTGTTTTATGTGGTGTGTGTGCAATTAGAGCCAGAGAGAACGAGGAGAAGGGGGGGTTGCTGGGGTACCCAGGGAGGAGAGGGGTTGAAAATAAGTTAAGGACATCCAGGAGAACAAAGGCAAGAGAGAGAACATGTCACCTGACAGGGAGGAGGTGAATGAATGGAAGCTGCAGGGGGAGAATAAAACGCTTTTTCGTATGTGGGATATATTGAATATCGTGTGTTCCCAGCAGCAGCAGATTGGTTTTTGGGGTCAGACAGAACTGTGAGATTATATTGAAATGTTCTTGGAAACTTGGAGTGGCTCCTTAGCCAGTCTGCTTTCTCTTGTGAGAGAAGAGGGAGGCAGACATGCAGAGGAGGAGGGAGTCAGGAGAGTGATGTGTGTGTGAGAGTGAGACACAAATGAAGAGACCAAGAGTGCATGATTGGAATGATTCTGTGTGCCTTTTCTTGGTAACCTTGTATTATTACAGCGTGTCACTCCTCTCCGAAAATGTTAAGAAAATTCCCAGTCTGACACATATCCTGTCAGAGGTGACACAAAAACCAATTCTACCAAAGAAGAAGTAACTTATCCTGCAGTTTAAACAGACAGTTTTACTCACAGTCTGTCAGTGTGAAAGTCATTCAGACACCAGCTCAGTCATTACGTCAGACTGATCACCTAATCCAGCTTGGGGGCATCTGACAAGTTTGTATTGACGCGCTGAAGCAATGACGCAATGCTCGAATACAAGTGAGGCAACCATGAACCAGGTGTGTGTAAAAAAAAACAAGACACACCTTGTTTTTGTGTGACCAGAGAGGGGGGTAAGCGTCACAGCTGTGGTGATTTGCATTTCTGCTGTCGTGAACCCATTATCTGAGTCACGGTTTGGGTCGAGCACTGTGCGTGTAATGATCTCAGGCGCCTGTGTTTGTGTTGTAGGTGTGATGCCGGAGCTCAATTTGACTATTTGGATATAAATCATTAACAAATGGCAAGGTCGCTCTGTTGCTGAGCCACAGATGTTTGCAGAAACAAATACACAGAGGTGTGATTCAAACACAGAATGGGGCCTATAGCCTGAAACACCCACTAAAGCTTTCCACTTGCCTAACAGCCTGGATGTCGTGTTGTGTGCATCTAATCTCCATTTTTCTGTTTATAAACACCTTCACAATTTTAAAGAGAACAGGCAAGTCCTCAGTTCCCCTCATGTTGTTGTTTACAGGAGGAAACCCCTCATTACTGCCTATGTTCACTCAACCACTTCCTGTTCTCTTACTCGTCTGCTTCCTGTCAACAGCTGGCCGGTCTAATAATCTGTCTTTTCAGCCAGCTGCAGAGCTAACGAGATGAGCGGCGGATAAAGCTTCAGACTGCTCCCAGCTTGCTCCAATAGGTCGGTGGATCAGCGGATGAGTTTCTCACGCAGCCCGGCTCGTTATTGTTCAGGAAGCACAAACAAGCAGCACCGAGTAAACACGGCCATTTAAGATGTTGAGGTCTTCATTTATTAAAGCAAGATGCTGCTGGTAAAGACCTACACGTCTCGGTGTACATCACTGGGCTGTAAAACACTCTTTCAATTAAGTTACTGTTAAGCTGTTCCTGGATCTGTTTATTGAGCTTTTCCATGTAGAAACTGGAGAGACAAAGTTACTCCACACCAGATTCCTCTTTGCCTTTTCTACCCTTCTTTCTTTCCCCCCCATTAAAGAGTTTACAGACAGGATCCAGCCCTAGGAAAGTATTTTTCAAGATGAAAAGAGGGACTGCTTTGCCTATTTTTACCACCAAAAGTAAAAAAAGAGAGGCAATGAGGGAGAGAGACATAAGAGTAATGCTGTGTTACAGAATGACAGACAGAGGAGCTGGAGCGTTTTCTCTCAGCGGAGCACGGCGCTCTGTGGGCCAGTTGGCTCGGACCAGAACAGCAAAACACAGGGCCGTTGGCATAGCGACAGAGGAACACTTCCCTTCTAATTCAGCCCCAAGTCTCCGCCACAGAGACAAAGAATAAGAGCGAGTGATGGAGATCTGCTCTGCTTCTCAGGCCATTTGTAGATATCTTATAATCATTTACACGAGGCAGGGGGCGGGCTGTTTTAGAGCACAGCTGGGATGAAAAGGCAGGACGTGGTGTGCTCTTTGTGGTCAAAGCGGTCTGGTAGATCAGAGCTGGAGGGTCGCTGAGTCTGGATGACCTTCGCTTGACGTAAATCCTTAAGTGGGTCATAAAACTATTCATGCAGCTGCAAATTAAACAAGCTGACCTTTTCATGCGCCTGCAAATATGAAGCATGCCAAACACCTCAATAAGAGGCTAATCTAATCTGACAAAATCAGAATTTTATTATGTTGCATTGTAATTAGATGTAAGTCAGATGCCATTTTAAAGGTCCAGTGTGTAGGCTTTAGGGGGATTTAGTGGCATCTAGTGGTTAAGATTGCAGACTGCAACTAGCTGAAACTTCTCCTGGTTAGAGTTTCTTCAGTGTTGAGTGGTTTATACTGGGAGACAAGTTATCTGAAGAGGTTTCTTCCTCACAAAAACAAATGGCCTTGGTGATTTAAGCTTGTAAAATCACTGAATGAGGCAGTTTCATGTTTAAAAAATGGTGTTTTTCTGATGCTCTCTTTGCAGAGGGACTGTTCATTACAATGGAAGATGCAAAAAAGGAAATGATAAAAATATCTAGAGCAAGTGTGTAGTTTGTCTGTTGTGGGCTACTGTAGGAACATGGCGGTGCAACATGGCGATCTCCATAGACCAGGACCCACTTCCTATGTAGATATAAACTGCTCATTTAAGATAACAAAAACACTGTGATTCTTATTTTCAGGTGATTGTACACTAAAGAAAACATACTTATGATATTATATTCCATTATTGCCAATACATCTCCCTAAATGCTTCACACTGGAATGCAGAGGGATCTCTTCTTTCTACTTCCTGAATCAGGGATTTCTTGACCATTATAAGAGAGAGAGTACCGGTATGTTATGATACCACGTAAAGGGTTGCTCAGCAGTCTGGCTTTGTGATGAATGCAGGTGCTTTTTTAGCCGTAGTTACTTTATATAGAAAGCACCTTTTAAGGCAATAGAGATGATGTAAGTTAAAGCTGGATAACATCCACTCTACCTTCTGCTCATACACTTACAGCATTTATGTCAAAAACATAGATAAAAAGCTTCAACGGCCTTTGGGGTCTTTCATGCTGAGGCAGTAAAGCGGTGTGTGTCGGGTTGAGAGGGATGAGGCCTCGAGGAAATTAAGTGTGTTTCCTCTCTGCTGGAGCAGACGGGCAGGGTGCTTTGTGCCTGACGCTCCAAGAACACAGCCAAAAAAGGAATCAAACCGCTGCAGAGCGCAGCGAGCCTCACGAGCTGCCAAACTATTCCTGTAAAAGCACTCTTTTGGTTGAGGCCTGAACAGGAGAGCTTTGGAGAATGTAAAGAAAAATGTATACAGAGAAGGGGGGACACGTTGAATCGATTTTGCACTCTTGCGGTCGGTGAGGACAGCAGCAGGTCACTATAAGCTGGAATGATCGCAATGAACAGTTATGAATTAATGACTATTTATTTGGGCATGTGAAGTCTCCTCTTGAAGGGAGCATATGACCGAAATAACAGGCTAAGACAGGCTAATCAGTCATGTTGCTGTTGGATTGTGTGGTGGATTTGTTACACTATGCTACAACTGTCAGTTTTGTGAAATACTCACTGGTGTTTGCAAATGGATACAGGGGGGAGGTTAAAAGAAGGGGAGTCTTCTTTGCATTCTCACAGATGAAAAATAGTCGAAAGACTCCGCTGATTATTCAACATCTGGAACAGATTTGGGCACGTGAACTTGGTCCTGGTGGACTCCTGACAACATGCACCACTGGGATGCACAGTATATTTTGAACAGGCTGCCTATGAAGAACTCATCAGTCTCATATACACATAGCTGTATACTCTGAAGGTTTATAACTTTCCCAAAGACCCACGTCCTCCTGATCCTCAAGGAGAGCTTCTAGAGTTCACTGCGTCTTGTGGTTTACAAAGTTAGTCCACTTTAAAACCCTCTTGGTGCTTGATTCAGTGATGCTTCAAGAAAGCAAAAACTGTAGATCTGAGCTGATGGCTCTGCAAAATTTCTAACCTCCCTCTCTCCCACAATGACGTGAATCAACCAAGCTGGGGGAGAGACTGGGCAACCACACCTCTGTGAAAAAACATAATGCTTCATCATCAGGACCCATCCCTGGCAAAATGACACCACATTGCATGACATTTGTGTTTTTCTTTCATCACAATGCCATTCAGATACCAGGAGCCACACCTCAACCATGTGGTTCAGATAGAAAAACATATCTGAGCTCACACCAGTTTACACTCCATTAGGGTAAACTGTCACACTGTTGAACAGAACTGTTTTTCTCACTGCTGCACTTATCTCATGATTCCTTTACCATACTTGATGTATTGTCAACAGGCCGGCTTTTTAGCAAGTCTTTGTGAGAGGCTAGAGGCTGATAACCTATCAGTTCGTGCTGCTGGTGCAGCAGTTTCCTTCCCAGAACACACACTGACACACACACACACACACAATTTGTCCACATAACACTACTTTGCCTGAACCCTCAGGCCTGACAATCTGTCACCTTCAGACCAGAGGAAAAACAGTTCACTTTAACTCCTGTTGAAAACCATCAGTGTACGACCACGTGCTGATGTCATCCACAAAATCCTTTAAGTATTTTAATAATTAATATGTTCACAATTTTCTGGCCAAGACTTTGATTGACATTCTAGCTCTTCATCGATTATGCTCGCTTTTGGCATCTAACATTACTGCCAGTTGTGTTCTGACTACAGTTGGACACAGACCAGGCGATGGAGTCATGCATAAATCGACAACAGCTGCATGATTTTGTAACATTTTTACAAGTCTTAGTTTGTTACAGAGACCCCCCCCCCCCCCCCCCCCCCCCCCCTACACAATCAACATAATACCAAAACCCCCCCCCCTTTAAAGTATGCAACGTATCCTCATACAACAATTCATATGAGATTTAATGAATTAACACTCAACAAATGATGTTATGTAAAGTTAATTAGGTTAGGTTTAATTAGGGTAGGTTCAGGAAAAGAAACATGGTGAGTACGTTCCTTAAATAAACTCAAAGTTAATTTGGTTTCACACTGTTCCAAACCAGGGTTGGAAATCAGCACCATTCACCAGTCAAATGCTGGTAAAATATGCAAGTGGCTGCTGGATTTGTGTCACTCACCAGCCAAAAAACAATGGTAACTATTGAGTGCTGGTAGATTTTAGAATCCAACAGTCGTGGCAGATGGACTAAAAAGTTAATTTCCAACCTTGTTCCAAACACTGTTCTCCTGAGGGGAAGTCCTGTGTTGTTTGACCCATACACCACCACAAATTACTGGCTTATAATTACGTGAGTTAAACATAAATTGCGGTGCATTCATTTTTGTAGGTATACGCAGTAGGGGTAGGGTGCCAATATTACAAAGTCTACCACAATACAGTCTTGATTCAATGCGATTCAGGGGCCTGCGATTGATATGAGACGATATAGAGTGTGGCAGGGCTGACGTCAAAACCCGGAAGTTTAGCATTGCGCTGGTTCCCGGAAGAGAAAGTGAATGTGATTTTTGCATTGCGTTTTGGATTATGTCAGAAAATAAGCTCTGTGGCTAACACAAGTTTATGATACTTACAGGTTTTGTTCAGCGAGATAATCTTCACATATGAACACCTTTCATACCGCATTTGAAGCTTAAATGCGATCGCCAGAAGTAAAAAGCTAACGTTAGGCTTTAACGGACTACATGACTACTCCACGCACTGCATATATTTGCATGCACTTTGTTTCCTCAACTCATAGCTTAAATACACATAATATTCTTACTCACCGTCGGTTTGAGTCACGGCGTCCCACAGTTGCATTTCAGCCTGACGTTGAAACAGAGGAGCTAATGTTGCAGTCAGAAGTTAGCAGGCAGGTAACGGTACGTCATGTTTTATCCCTTAATGGCATTGTTTACATACGCCACGTGCTCTGTCTGTTGACCTGTATTTTCTCTGAAATCGGAAATATTTCCACTGCTGATTTATTCCCGAGTTAATAGCTACATCTTCGTTATCTTTCTCTTGGCTGCTTGCCATCTGCCTGCTGCTGTTTGACAGTGACACAGAATTTCAAACTAAAGGTAAAGATGATGATATGGAGCATGTTTTTACTCTGCATTGATGATATTGGATCATTGATGACTAAACCGATATTGATCCAGATCGATGGATCGTAACATCCCTAATAGGTAGTGGTGTAGTTGTAGTTGATGAGATGGGTGTACTACTATGTGTTGATTACCAGGAAGGAAGTCGGTGTAATATTATATTCTAAGAGTTTTTTTGTGGATATGTGCGTATACTGTAAACAGACAGAAAAAGAAGTGGGTATAGCCTGCTGGTGGGCCATCACGAAGAGAGTATAATTGCATAGTATGACATAAGAGACTAGGGAAAAAAGTGGATATATCGATATTGGTATCAGTTATCAGTCAAATGAGTTGTTACATAGGAGCATATCGGATATCAGCAAAAAATCCAATATTGTGCATCTAGTGTCTACCCTCCACTACACCACGGAGTATACGTACAAGCAGTACATGAGAACGGCCTGAATGACCCTTCCTTAAGGAAACACTCTCGTTTGTGATAACTGTCACTGACGACCATTCTTCTGCTTCACAGGAACGCGTCTCAGCTGAAGCAGCTGCAGGATCAGATTCTATTGGAGCAACAGGAAGCAGCCAACTGGCAGCAGCAGCAGGAACAGCAGAACCAGGAAGTCCCACCTCCACCTCAGCTACCATCTCAGGAAGTGCCTCCACCTGCCCCGTCATCTCCACCTCTTCCACCTCCTCCCTCCTTCCAGGAGTTGGAGAGCAGTGCAACCATGCAGGCGAGCACCTTCAACTACGCCCGGCCCAAGCAGTTCATTGCTGCTCAGAGTCCCAGCGGAGCGGGCTACGTCACCCAGTCCTCTGGCTCCTCAGGGTCCAGCCTGTCCTCCCCCCTGTCTCCTCCCACCTCACATAAGCCTTTCACCAGGGTCACCGTGCCCCCCTTCACCAAGGCCAGCAGCGTGGAGTCTCCGAGCTCTCCTTCCTTCCCACCTCCACCTCCGCCCTTCTTCGGTTCCAGTAACCTGTCCTCTCCATCAGGCCCCGTCCAAGACTTTCCACCACCTCCACCTCCTCCCCCTCCGCCCATGCCCATGTCTCCAGCCCTCTCAGATATGTCCTCGCCATTCTCCTCCGTCCCTCCATCTCCAGCCTCCAGCTTCCTGTCCTCAGTGTTGCCCTCCACGCCCTCCTCACCCGGCAGTCCTACAGTCAACGCCCTGGGCCTTCCTAAAGGCAACGGCACTGTGTAAGTATCCCTCACATGCACTTTTACAGCTCTCTGTACAGTGTCTGTCAAGTTACGTAAGTGTTTTCTTTATACACAATGTGTCTCAGGCGAGTTGAGCTCCTCGTCAGATAAACCTGCTGGCAACCAGAGGCGGAATGTCTGCTAGATGGAATATGACATGTTTACATTTTTATACAGCATGTTTACAGGGAAACGCTAACTAAAGACTCCTTTGAAACACACACAACCCGCACACATAGACACAAAGGTGCAAGAGCTTTAGCACCCACAGGGGAAGAAAATATACAAGATGACCCCAGAGTGAAAGGTGTGTCAAAAATCAAATAAACACTCAGACTTTGTTTTCGTAATTGTTAGCTGTCAAGATCTATCACTTCAGAGAGTTATTTGTGCAGCTCATGTGGACTGAAAGGTTGCTGGATTTCAATCTTGAGCTCTGCATATTAAGTTAGCCGATAAAAATCTGTTGTTGTCTAGATAATTTTCTTCTGATGGCCGTCCAGGAGGGAGAAATTTTTGATTTTTTTTCCCCCTCCATCAAGGACATTCCACCTTAAAGTTTTTGCCAGTAATTTTTCATCAGCCCCTCACTCACTTCTGCCCTCCCCCTCTCACCCTGGCATTCCTGCTGCAGTTGTGAGAGATAAGAAGACACATTGTGGAATGCTATAGCTGGACAAGTCCAGATAAGGGTGGATATGAGAGAGCCAGAGTGGGAGCAAAAGGAGCTGCAGAGGGAAGAGGAGCTGCGACACGTTGAGATAATGTGCGTGCGTCACAGAGCAGAGTGTCACGGCGGTAATGCTGACAAATGTTTCTGTTTTGTCCTTCTTTCAGCAAAGCGTTCCCCAGGAAGTCCTCAGTCACCAAGACGCCCCGCATGGCCTCTGACTCGGACATCCAAGGATCCAAGGACGCTGTCATCCAGGACTTGGAGAGAAAACTGCGCTTTAAAGAGGAGCGCATAAGCAATGGTCAACAGGTGTGTGCGTGTGTGTGCGTGTGTGTGTGTGTTAGCCTTATTCCATTACTGAAACAACTGTGTGTTTGCAGGCAATCACGTCATTAACACAGATTAACAATTCATACAACTATTCATGTAAAAAAACTACCCATAAATGTGTATTTAATCTTGTTGTGCCATGCACCCTGAAATAAATTCAAATGTTTTCTCCATAAATAATTACATCCCTAATTAACACAAGATACAGTTGCTAGCTGATGGTGTGTATAAGAGTGTTTTCTGCAACTCACAAACTAACCCCCGGCTGATCCCATTAATCCCTGCTTCCAGAGGTTAACCTATGAGGAGAAGATGGCTCGCAGACTGCTGGGTGCCGACAACGCTGCCACAGTCTTAAACACACAGGAGACAGAGGAGGAGCCGGTCACACAGGTACGGTGGCTCTTTATCAGGATCGACACACTTGGAGAGGAAAATCACACACGTACACACTCACCTGAAATCACACAGGCATGGAAATGTTTGACCAACAAACACTAGCAGTGCTGTTTTTTCCTCCAGGACTCCCACTGTTGCATGTACACGACACAAGCACCTTTCTGTTTTGTCCACCGATACGTTGCTGGTGTCATTCCTATCTCATGACACACTGGCTTTTGTTTATATACTGTTGAATTAGGGCGCACCCCCCTCACTCCTGCCCCCCCCAGTCCCTGTAAACACTGTTGAAGAACAAGTTATGAAAGCAGGGTATAAACACTGCAAAGTCCTCCAGAGCCCTCCATAAAAAGCTCTGTTTATGCAAACTGGTGGAAACCAGCATTGCTGCAAACATGCTGCTGAGTAACACTGTTTGAAGGCTCACATAGACGTTTGTCCGACTTTGAGCCACCAGGTAGTTCTGTGGAAGTGCGAGAGTGTAGCACCTCAACACAGTGCTGGTTGTTCATTCACGCATGGAAGAAACTATTTGTCGATGTTTTCCTCTTTACTGTAGTTCTGTCTATCAATCCAGATTATTTTGGTGTGAGTTGCAGAGTGTTGGACATAAACAAAAACGTACACTTGAAAAATTCAACAGCAATGTCTCTATCCAAAAATCATGACCCAGTTACTCAAGATGACACACAGACATTGTTATGAGCAGTCTCATGTAGGTACCATTTTCTTTCTACCGAACTACACCCGCCAACTGTATCACTGAGCAGAAGGAAGCTTGCATCTACTGCTTGCTCACCTCGTACCACTGAGCTAGCTAACGTTACAGCTCAGCCAAGGAGGATGCCACTGATGTTTACATCTCACGCTGTCACAAACTCGAACCTCGCGACCTCACAACAAGGTCTGGGGATTATCTGAAGTTTACGGGTCATGATTTCTGGAAAGAGACACTTCTGTTTGAATTTTTCAAATAGATTTTTTTGGTGCTTTAGAGAAGGCAGACATCTCTACGGACTATATCTCCAACACTCTGCAACTCACACCAAAACAATCTAGACTAATAAATAGCACTGCAGGTAAAAGGGAAAACATGTATTTTTGATTTGGAGGTGAACTGTCTGTTTATTATTGTTACTTAAAATTGCAGCAAGTACCAAAAAATGACAGCAGAATGAAGGGGCTCTGAATGACACAGTGCCACACACTGATTAGTTACGTGAAGTCACAATGCAGGTTTAGGCAACACCATTAAAACACATGTTGTGTCCACACTGTGCCACTTCGTGTGATCTAGCCTGTTGGCATGACGAGCAATCTGATTGGTTGTGGCATTACAGCACTGCACGGCTCTGAGCCTGGGAATGCATCGTGAGAAATTGTGTTTTCATGGTGAAGCATGTGCATTTTAATTTTCTGTTTTTGGGAGCAGGTAAGATTGAACATGCACACACACTGAACACACACACACAGACTAACTGTGATGCACAGTGACAGTACAACACACAAAACCACTTTTTTCTCTCAACAGGAAGTCAAGCCATCTCCCCATTTTCCTCAAAAGGTGTTTGAAACCTTTTTGTTTCTCTCTGTCACCTCCCGGTTTTTCACTCACTCTGTGTAAAATGTGCACACAAAGTCACGCTAAAAGCTAGGGTGCGTTCACTTTGTCCTGAGCAGGGTCAGGACTGGGGATTAGCTGATAAGGGAACAAATGGAAAACAACGGGCATCAGTTTGTTTTTCGGTCCCTGTGGTTCTGTATTCACTGTGTAGTCCATTCACAAGCAGGTGTGTCTGTAAACACAACAGAACAGAACTGATTGAGCATGTGTAAAACTTGGTCCCTGCACCTCTTACAGTAGGTTGTTGTTGTTTAGTATGGTTAGTTTGAACTCAATCAGATACTGAAGCATGTTGGAGCTTGATCGCAACACAAGTATCTGTCAGCATGTTTGGTTTTTACACAGACTGCACTTAGTTCTATCTTGTTTCCATCACGCAATGCATGCCGCAATGTTAATCTGCGTTCAAGATTTAAGAAGCAATTAAGTTATGTCTTTAGAAAGGAGGGATAATTGAATATTACTTTGTTAGATATGTAAAAAGGAACATGCTGCAGCAGCTGCCTCAGTGCTATTACAGGATAATACCTCAGTAGATCAGGATGGGCTACTTCTGTGATTGCTGTCGTTATGAGTGGCAGATTGAGGATAAATGCTGGTTCTGCAGCTGTTCCCGAGGCCTGTCATTATCTGTGTGATGATGTGTCATCGGACCACGCCGCTCTGCAGATGTTCTCTCTGCCTCAGCAGAGCTACAGTGATGAGAGATTGATGGGAGGTGGTGGGGAGGAGGAGTGGCTCATCTGGGCAGAGAGAATTAGGAAATTGAGAGAAAGTTGGTAGTTGGGGTGACAATGAAGACAGGTTAATGGGTGTGTACAAAATGTGGAATAAGGCAAACAGGGTTTTATTGAGAGCTTTCCGCACGCTCTTACACATGCTTGCCACTGCCACGTGATCACGCCAACCTAGTCTAGTATTACTGTCTGCTGTCTCTAAATATTTTCTCTTTCTCCTTCTCTGTCATGTAGGAATACAAAGTGTCCAGCTTTGAGCAGCGCCTGATCAGTGAGATTGAATTTCGTCTGGAGCGTTCTCCCGTGGAGGAATCAGACGACGATGTGCAGCACGATGAAGACTCAGCCGGGAAGGGGGTGGCACCATCCTTCGACCAGAAGCTCAAACACTACAAAGTCTTCGAGGGCATGCCAGTCACCTTCTCCTGCAAGGTCCACGGAGACCCCAAACCAAAGGTGGGAGGTTGAACAGTCACTGAAACAATCTCATCACCCTGAAGGACTAAACATTGTTGGAGGTGATGCTGTAGTGATTATCAATAGATGGTAATTTTGAAGCACTGATGATGGCATGACTCCCTGGCTTCGGGAGTTGCTGATGTGTGATGTTGATGATGGAGGGTGCAGATATTGTGCATATGCTCTTTGTTGTGATAAGGGGAGGCCCTTTGCAGGAGAACACACTGGCCCGGGCTGGCTGCCTGGCTCTGTGCACATTAATGACATGGTGATGACAGGCTTCAGAATGAAGTGATGGATTAAAAGAAAGGCAGAGATAGAGGTGGAAGAGAGATCGAGCACTGCAGCAAAACAATTTAAAGATGATACTGCATTTTTGTTTAAAATGTAAATAAATAAATAAATAAATTGAATATATGCAAAAGGCACATATTTAATCACACATTTAATTAGATAATGCTTCATTTGCATATTTAAAAGTACTGTATGTAATTGTATACATATGCTAATGTTAGTTAATATTAGCTTGCTTGCTAACATGTACAAATTGCTACCTAGCTAACATAGCAAAATTCGGAAAAAAATTGATTCAGTGATTTCACGCGCGTATGACAAGAGTGCAAGTCAACAAAAAATATTCTATTGTTCAAACTCTGAGTTTAGTGGAAACACAACAGTGGAGAGAAGGGTCACTAATAACAAGGATTTTGTGAAAGTTACACACAGAACCTTTAAACATAACATTGAAACCTTGTCATACAAAAATAAGTACCTTAATGTAAGTCATCAAAATGATTTTTTTTCCTATATCCTGCATCAGAAATTTCCACTTCATCTATATTCTAAGGTTTTTACAGAGGGGTTTGTTCATATATCATTCATAGCCTGATAGATATGACATTTTATTCCTAAAAGCATGTTGAAAATAGATTTTTTTTTAAAGGCTTTTGACGGTACTTTCTGATTTATGGACTGATTAAACTAAGATATCTAAAATTCCCTTTGTAAAAACTGTTAACTCTTAATATGTCAACAAAATAAAACAATAATTTTGAACCTTGCTTTTAGCTCAGATTTCTGTTCTGGAAATGTATGCAGATCTGCACATATTCAATCATTTTCATATTTAAACATTTAATTTCATAAAATGTGTAATACAAAAAATGATCTTTTTCTTATCTTACATCTTGATGTAAGTATTCAGTATTCAGTTTCATGGTGATATCTATCAGTTAAAAGTTTTACCCTATTCACCTGGGCTGTCTCCCCTTACAAATAAAAAGCCAACTTGTCTGATCTGTCATCTTGTGTCACAGGTCTACTGGTTCAAAGATGGCAAGCAGATCTCCAAGAGGAGCGAGCACTACAGGATCAGCCGTGACGCTGATGGTACCTGCTCTCTGCACACTGCTGCAGCCTCACTGGATGATGACGGCAACTACACCATCATGGCAGGCAACCCTGAGGTGAGCAGACGGGTGCAGAGCTCTAGAAAAAAAACCCACACCACTAAATATTACATAAATTTCCATGCAGCGTTTCATTAAAAGAAAAAAATGCACACACACGCCTGTTTGGCTGCTCTTAGAAGAGGTCAGTGCCCATTAGCGAGAGAATAATGAGTATTAAGATAATAGTCTCCAGCCTGAAGAGGAAGAGGGCGTTGAATGAGACGGGAAACCGCTAAAGCCCTAATGAGGGTCAAAAGTCCATGTGCTACAGGCTTTCTAACTGCTCTTTCCAGCTCCAACACTCACTTTTTATTTCCTCCTCCCTGTCTGACTGCTGTGTGTGCTGCAGTGGAGTGTCAACACCTCATGAGCTCCCTCTCTCCGTGTCTATCTTCCCCTCACAGGGCCGGGTGAGCTGCACCGGCAGGATGATGGTCCAGGCTGTGAACCAGCGAGGCCGAAGCCAACGCTCCACACCCGGACACATGCGCAGGTGAGACTTCACTGACCCACAAGAGACGGAGTAAAGACTAAACAGAATATCTTGGTGTTTAATTCACAACCTGGAGCTGCTGGCTGGCACATGTGCTGCAGGCTGTTCACCATCTGCGTGACTTCTGTGCTCACTCACAAAGATTTTATAGTGTGTATTTTTCTGATGTCAAATGTTCCAAGAAGCTGCTATTTACGCAAATACTTGCTGTGTGCTGAATCACAGTTTTCTTTCCTTTGTTGGGCTGTCGGCTCAGGGAAGAAAAGCTCCGTGTTAATGAGAGGGAACACCTGTTTGCTCTGTTCTGTTTTTCATTGCTCTAATGACCTTGTATATACAGTGCGCACTCATCCGAGCCCAGATATTGGAAAAAATGCACTGAAGATCACAGACGCTCCTCACAGCATATAAAGACACCTGTAGTCTGTTATCTAGATGAACACTCCCTGAGCTCAGAGATGTTTTGAGAGAGAAGAGAGATGGAGATAACAATCAGTGTCTCCCACTCTCTTTCTTCTCCCTCCGTGGTTGACGTGCAGGCAGAGTAGTGATGTCATTGTAATAGGGCCTAATCACAGGAACACCTAAAGGTCCTGACCTGCTCTACAGGGTGGAGGGAGACTCTCATAGAAAAACATTGTGCAATCCTGTATTGTATAATGAAAATAATAAATCCTTGAATCCATGAATAAGCAAGTGGAAGAAAAAAGGCCCCAAAGTTCATATTATGTCTATGAAAGAAGGGATGTATCATCTACAAGAAAGCATGAATGTGTAAAGAGCATTGCACTCTGTTTCTTAAATGTTTAACTCCCAACAAGCTTCCCCAAAAAACACTGAGATTGATGCTCCAAAGGGAGTCTTAATCCCACATCCGCAAAACTAAAAGGCTCTGTGCAAATTAAATACTTCTAAAAGCTGGAATTTGTTGATATTCTCTAACAAAATGTGTCTTCTTTGACAAAATTGAGTCTTTTTTCTGTTAAAATTCCACTTTTTTTTAAATAGAAATTAATTAAAGTCGCTAAAATGCTTCACAAAACATCGAGAAGTCAGTGTTTGATCCCCAAAACTGTACGTTTCCCTCTCTCTATCAGGCCCAGGTCCAGGTCTAGAGACAGTGGTGATGAGAACGATAACATCCAAGAGCGTCACTTCCGCCCCCACTTCCTGCAGGCACCCGGTGACCTCATCGTCCAGGAGGGCCGACTGTGCCGGATGGACTGCAAGGTAAATACACACCTCTTACTCCTGAGAGTGCAACCTGTGCTAACATGGGTGTACAATGTGACTACATGAGGAAGGAAGGTCAACGGCTGTATTGAAACACTTTCCATATAAAACAGTTATTCACTGATTTTTTTTTAGTGCCTAAAATTAGCTATTTTTACAGTGTGGCTTGGTAAAAGATTTTTTTTTTTTGGCGTCAATTTTTTTTTATTGAGATTCAGGCTACGCGTAGAAACTCATCACAGAAATAACACTAGTAGATAACATGTCATAAATTAAAAAATAAAATAAACAAGATAAAATAAAATATTTTTAAAAATGCAAATGTGTTCAGATTAAAAAAGAGAGAAAAAAAATTATAAATTTTATTATTTATTTATTTTAGGAATATCCTGCATGGTTTATCTTATATATTTTCCTCTTAAACACCATGCATCCCAGCCACTGAAAGGTCTATACTAACAACATCAAGATAAACACATGTCCCAAATAAAAGCCTGTCGAGTTCAGTGATTTAAGCAAATAATAGCCCGGGCTACTAATTGAAGTTTTACGGTAGATTAAGAAAGGCAATACAGTACACTTCACAATTCAAACCTTTGTCAATAAGAAGCAAACCCCTTTCCTAAAGAGATTCATACAAGAAGTCGTTGGAGTGTGGTTGGTCAGTTTGGCTTTGAGACAAGCGCTGCTCACGGAGGGACATTTTTAAAACTTAAAAGGAGGAAAGACAAATTATACACTATGTTTTTCAGTCTGCTGTGGCATGTCGAGCTATGAACTTTAATGCGAGGAAGACCTTTTTTGTACATGACCGCAGTTTCAAGGCCTTTTTTTGAGAAGTTATGTCACATTTTTACTTGAACCCTCTGCCTGTTCTCTTACAGTAAGTGTAATCTAATGGGATAACGATCTAAACTAGTGGAACAGTTTAGCTAACAGCCAGCTTCTGCTCTAACCTCCTGTGTTTCTAACCTGTAGGTGAACACAGTATCCGATCCATGCTGCTACTCGTTGATAAAGCAAAGAAAGACAGATGGTTTAAAATAACTGAGACATGACTGGAAAGGAAAATGCCCTCACCAAAGAGAATATGTTAATCATAGTAATAGAGAGAGCCATTTCAGATCCGCCCTTTAATTCAGTGTCTGTATTGCTTTCAGGGAGGCTCCATGTCTCCGCTGCCAAAGAAACATTTCCCTTTTCGTGCATTCCAGGTTCTTTGGGGAATAAAAATGTTTCATCACTTCCTCGCGTTATGAATGGCTCAAAGCACATAGGGCGAATACAGAGGTGTCATTTTTCAGGGATTAAGTGGGATCAGGTTTTCTACAATTATTTCCACTCACACCACTTGTGCTCATTTTCTCTCTTTATCTTCTTCGTCATCACCTAAACTCCCTCCAGCCTGTAGCACTTAGAAACTCTTTGAAAACGGGTACATGTAATAAAATAAAACAGACCCACAATTAACTCACTATAAAAAGACTGCCTTTTTTATGCTTGTTGTCAGAAATAAACTGAGAGTCTCCATTCCTTCAGAGCCCGTAATGTCAGGGATATTTATAGCAAATATTTATTTCCACATCATTTGTGGCTTTCAAAACTTTCCATGCTTAAAATGTCCCGACTTCTAAAAGCATATTGGGCCACTTCCAAAAATACCTATCACTGCTTAGTCTACACTACTTCATGATATCTTTGAATTTCACATTGTCACACCAAATATGTGCATGGGTGGATTAATGAACAGGCCAAATGGGCCTAGGCGCACAGGCCCAAAGTGTCACAGCCCCCGCTTGCCCTCAACTACAAAATGTCACTCAAATTAACTGGCACTAACCAGAAAGACTCAAAAAGACCACAAAGAGATGCAAAGTACGTACAAAGAGACGTAAAAGGACCAAAAAAGTCACAAAGAAACCTCAAAGAGTCACAAAATGATCACAAAGACATGCAAAGTACATACAAAGAGACATAAAATGACAACAAAAAGTCACGAAACAACCATGAAAGACACAAACATACCTCAATGAGGCACAGAACAACCTAAAAAGTCAAATACATCCCTAAGGATACAGAATGACCTCAAAGAGACACAAAATGACCACAAAGAGATACAAAGGAAGTGCAAAAAGACATAAAACTACTATGATGAGACAAAGCAACCAGTAAACACATAAATATACCTGAAAGAGACACATAACGACTACAATGAGATACAACAAGGACACAGAAATTTACCCAAAAAGGAACCAAATCAGAATAAGACTTTCTGGGGGGCAGGGCGAAGTAAGTGCTGGGTTTCTCAATTAAGAGACAAGGATCTTCTCTCAGTGCAGTTTATTCCCATGACAAAGCATCCAGGCGACCAGACTCCTCTAGACAAACACAGCACAGACAGATTAACCAAACACTTCTGTTTTCATACTCCCAATAAACACACACTGCCCCCACCGAACACATGCAGCTAATATACTCATTTTCTCCAACAAAAACAAGCACAGACAGCTCCACGAACAAGCATTCACACATTGACTGAATTTTAATGTGTTCTTTTGCCCCCGTTAGGTGAGCGGCCTGCCCACTCCTGACCTCATCTGGCAGCTGAACGGGCAGACCATCCGCCCTGACTCCGCCCACAAGATGCTGGTGAGGGAAAACGGTGTGCACTCACTGGTCATCGAACCCGTCACCAGCCGTGACGCGGGCATCTACACCTGCATCGCCAGCAACCGAGCTGGGCAGAACTCCTTTAACCTGGAGCTCATTGTTGCAGGTAAACAGAAACATTTAATACAGTAAAGGGCACGTACGCAGACGATACATGCTGGCATGATTCGGAGCAGGAAAACATCACAGTAACACGCTCTCTCCACAGCCAAAGAGATGCACAAGGCGCCTTCGTTCGTCGAGAAGCTGCAGAACACAAGTGTGGCTGAGGGTCATCCTGTGCGACTGGAGTGTCGTGTCACAGGGGTTCCCTACCCACAAATCTTCTGGAAGAGGGAGAATGAGTCATTCACTCACAACACAGACAGAATCAGGTAAGAAACATCCAGTGTGATTAAACCAGATTAAGAGCATTCCCCAAAAACATGGACATCAGAATATGTTTCCAACCTGGACACTATTTCCAATGTTTTCTGTCTAAATGACTGATGAGAGCAACAATTTTTGAAACTGGGCCAGTATTGAGCAAGAGTGCTGTAGTTGAGAGCAGCAAAACAGGATGCATTGTAACCACTCAGGACATGATCACACTGTCAGTTTATGTCCCCATAAAAGTGCTCCCTTTATGCCACTGGCAAGTTCAGATTATCTTTTACGATCTCTACAGAGAGACATTGATGTTAAAGAGTAAGATCTTTTCTGTTTAACCAGAAACGCCCCCTGAAATCGCCATCGCCAAACCCACCAAACTCCATGTGAATACCATCAATTTTAGTGTGAACAGAGCCAGCATATTTTCACATCTAACTGGGTGAATTAAGGGTTTATTTCAACCAAACCAGAGCTGGTGATTGTTGGAACAGTGGGAAGTCAAACCAAGTGGTTTATGTGAGGTTTTTACTTGTTTCTGTCGACTTTGAATGAAGTGAGTTTTATGATGATAAAATGACTGTTTATTTAAATGGAGTCTGGTGGCTTTGGCGATATTGATTTCGGGGCTGTTTCAGGATAAACTAAAAGGATTTTACTATTCAACAAAAAGGTATATCTCTGTAAGAATACTTTCAATAAGTTGTCAGACACTTAAGAAAGAAGAAAAAAAAAGAATTGCTTTTAGTGCATGGAAATTGCAGTTGCACAATTGCCCTGATTGATTACATTGCAGCCTGTTTTGCTGCCACAGACGTCTCACTCAATACTGGACCAATTTTAAAAACTGTTGTTTCCATTACTCACTCAACATTGGAAAACAGAGTTCAGGTTGAAAAATCCAAATTTACCCTTTAAATTTGTGTCAATTTTCTTTCCCAGCATGCATCAGGACAACTGTGGCTACCTGTGTATGATCATCCAGCCAGCCATGAAAGAAGATGCTGGCTGGTACACTGTGTCAGCCAAGAATGACGCCGGCATTGTATCCAGCACTGCACGCCTTGATGTCCACGGTAAGTTCTGACTCTGAAACACGCACTGCTCATTAAATCGAGCATGTCCTGTGTGGCTTTTTCCCCCCTCAGCACATCATTAAAAACCCTCCTCCTCTTCTCCGTCCTCAGCTCAGTGGCAACAGCCTAACCTCCCCAAGCCCAAGAAGGTGCGTCCCTCCACCAGCCGCTACGCCGCACTGACAGAGAGAGGGCTGGATGTGAAGGCGGCCTTCTTCCCCGACTCCAGCCCGCTGCCGCCCGGTGGCCTGGTGGAAAGTGACGACCTGTAGAGACCACAGGGAGTTCACCCCCCAGAAAAACCCTTAAAGCTGCCCTTGTTCCCAGCACTCCTGAGACAAATACTTTATGACGGCGACGAGGGGCAGAACAAAACCTTGTCCACCTGAGGGACTCTATCATTGAACTAAAGGGTCGGTGGGCAGTGAGCCGGTGCAACCGCGGTTTTCATATGTTTTTATAGTATGACACAACCTATTATACTACAGAATTCATCGAGTTGTTTCCCCATGCTTCGTTTTATCAACTGGACCTGGACAATGATTGAAGTGTTTACCACGAGGAAAGACTGTTCATAAATACGCTCTCTTATGTTTCTGTACGGTTGATTCTGTTTTTGCAAAGGGTTGTCTGTTTAAGTGCCTCTTATGACTGTAAAGAAAAAAAAACAGGTTTAAAAATGAAACCTAGAATTACTATGCATGTTCAAGTGGTGCCATTTAATATACACAGACTAATACTGTATCTGTACGTAGCACTCCACCAGCACTGTTTAAAAGTGGACCTGCGGGAGAGACTTAAAAAGAGACTGAATGATTCAAAGCATTGTAGCTTTGACGAAGGAGATCATTATTATGTGGGCTTGTGCAGCACAGTTTGCAGTTGCAGTATCATACAGTCTCAGTGTTGTCATAGATTTGCTTATCGGAAAAGGCCGGGCCTTACAAACAGGATGTTTTTTTAGCAGAAGAAATGAGGTTTGGGAAAGAGGACGCTCACACATGGATGAGATTTGTTTGTTTGTTTGTGGGTGCAGCAGAATTTAAGGAGGTTGGATTAACAGACACAGGAAGAGACAGCGATGGAAACAAGCAGGTTTTTCTGATGGATATTTAATATGATAAGTTCATTCTTAATAGAGGGATTTGAGTGACTGTGGTGATATCAAAAATGGAAGATAATGGAAAACTGGTGATGGAGGTTCATTTTTGTGATTTTTTTTTTCTTTGATGGTTTATTTTAAAAGGGTGTATTGAAATGTTCTCACTGGAGAGAGGGTGCTGTGAAAGGTTTCTGTGTATTTGTCACACACATCACAGATTGTCCATTTTATTTTTGTATGAAAAAAAAAATTCCCAACAATCCTGACATAAATTATATCAGCAACCTTTTGTTCACTGACAAAACAATCCTATCTGTATCATGAAGTTTTATAAATATATTTACTGCCTTAAATCACTTTCAGGCTTAATGCAAACACAATTTCTTTGCATGTTATTTTTGGACACTTATACAGTGCCAAACGACTGTTTCCAGGATGTATAAAAACTTTTTTTTTTCCCCCCACTATTCAGGGGTACAAAACACTCTAAGCTGGTAGAAAGTGAAAGCAAGTTATATTTATATCTACTATTTTCGTCACCTCTGTAACTCTATACAAAGTGGACATCTTTTTCTGTCTGTTCGGAGCTTGCATCAGCTGACAGTTACTGTGTTTGCACATTTCTATGCCAATCAATGCCTGTATATGGATTGTTCTCCTGATATTATTTTAGGTTATGAAAGTTAATAAAAATTAAACTCTTCAGAGACAGCGTGAGATGTTTTTATAGACTGGCAGGCTCTTCCTAAAACAATAAGAGAATGCCAAAAAACACATCATCAGTCACAGTGGAAATACCATTCTTGCTAAGATTGCTAATCACAGTGTAATGCAATCCAATGCTTTAATAGGAAATACAGCGTTTAGGATGTTTGTACATGAAAGAGAACAATCAAAGTTGTTCATCTGAAGTTATGACACTCATGGAAGGTAACGGCATGCTTCAGTGAAAGGAACAACCAGCACAGCATTTCAAATCTCATCACTGAGCATGACAGCCACCTCCAACCCCATCCATCCACACTACTGGTCCAGAGCTGTAACCAGACACTCAAAACATTCCCAGAGCTAAAAATACCCCCCTCCCCACCTCCACCACTACCTCTAATTTCCTCCAGCTGCAGCCCAACATGCCTGGCCCCTCGACAGGCCCCTCCAGAGGTGGGCTCAGAGGGGCCGCTGGCTGTGAGGGGGTCTCCCTGGGGCGGCAGGGAAACAAAACACGAGCGCTACGATCAGTGGCGGGCGCTTTACAGTCATGGAAAAAGACCAACAGCGTTCAATCCACTGATCAAATTTAGGACCTCAGGGCACGGAGGTCTGGACTGGGCCAGACACTCTGGAGTCAGTAGCGTTAGTCATGACCGAGTGTCACACACACATCAGGCCACGCCTACTGTGGCTGGACAGAGTGACTCAGCAGAAAGACAGAGAGCAGCAGGACAGTGGTTCTCTGAGAGATGTGGTTTTGTGTCTCCTATGTCAACAACTAACTGCCTTTTTACAACTTGGGCAAAAATTTTGTTCACTTTTTGTGGTCTGCAGCAAGAATTTTGATGGTAAACACCTATGTCGTAGTCACAGCCGCCTAAACCGAGACTAAGTCATGACCAAGACCAGAGCAGTGCAAGTACCACGCTGCATGACACACTTATAATGTGAAAGATGCAAATCATAGGCACTCCTCAAAGCGATTTGAAAGATCCACATTGCCATAAAAACATCCATCCATCCATTTTCATCCATTTATCCAGGGCTGGGTCATTGGGGCAGCAGGCTGAGCAATGTACTCCAAACGTCCCTCTCCCCAGCAACACTTTCCAGCTCCTCCTGGGGGACCCTGAGGTGTTCCCAAACCACATGAGCTAATATAATCCCTCCAGTGTGTTCTGGGTCTGCCCCGGGGCCTCCTACCAGTTGCACATGAAAAACACCCGCGGAAAACAAATGGAGATTCAACTTCATTCACCTCTTGTACTGCTACACCATATGTGGGCGACTGTGGCTGAGAGGTAGAGCGGGTCGGGTTGTCCACAAATCGAAAGTTGGCGGTTCAATCCCCTGCTCCTCCAGTTCGTATGTCGAAGTATCCTTGGTCAAGATACTGAACCTTAAATTGTGTGAGAGCGTGTGAACTGAGTAGCAGGTGGCACCATGTATGGCAGCCTTGGCCACCAGTGTGTGAATGAGTCAATGTGTCATGTAGTGTAAAAGCACTTTGTGTGGTTAGGAGACTAGAAGAGCACCATACAAGTGCAGGTCCATATGTGAGTATGTACAGTATAATTGTACCATCAAAAATGTAGAGATGTTCTGATACCATTTTTCCTTCCCAATAATGATTCCAATACCTGCTCTTGTACACCAGCTGATGCCGAGTACTGCTCCCAGGGAGCTGAGATGATTGCTATGACTGGTGTATAGAAAGGCTTTATAAGATTGCTGGTGTTGAAACTGGCAACACTGGTGCCACCCCTTGAAACTAAAGCCTTGCAAACTGTGCAGTTGGCTTTTTACCAGTGGGGCTTTCCAGTGTAAAATGTTGCCAAATTGTTGACGTTTCCTTAACAGCTAACGTTAAACTACTTACCAGAAATCAACTCTAAAACAGAAGTTGCCAGTGGCTGCACAGCGTAACGTGTTATGCAGGCGACTGCTTTAGAGCAGCCAAGAATTGCCTTCCAGGAAAACTGTCGTTTTATCCGGCTGTGAAACTACTTTTAAGTTTTCTGAGGAATTACGTGGTATTAGGTCAGTGCATAGACTTGCATACTCACTGATACCTGATCCAGCATTTAAGGCAGTGTCGGGGTGGTTCCGATACTGGTATTAGCTTTGGAACAACTCTAGAGCAATATCTTGAATTTTATGTGTGGGAATTTTTCTTTTTTTTCTATGAGTAAACAAATTCAAACAAATACTAAAGAGCTGAAACCAACTTAATCTTTATTCAACACTCCTTTGTTGCACAAATGGCATTTTAGAGATATCCCTGCAGCTGTGGTCTTGACAGGTCTTGTAATAAAATCCTGAGTCCTCTATATCTGAGGCCGAGACAAGACTGATGAAAATGTGGTCGAGTCTGAGACAAAACCAAGACCTTCAAAACCAATCTCAAGTAACACAGCGCTGGCAAACACTATGTCCAATCTCACACTCCTACAGCTTACCAGATGTGACTCGACATGTGGCCACAGGGCAATATCCAACTCCAGCTATGAAGCATTGTTACGTGTAAATGTCCACTTTCTGTCAGTCTGATGCTCCTCAGTCATGGGTAACACAGAGCCCACTGCCCCTTCATCTTATTTTTGAACCATTTCCTCTACAGTCTGATAGTTTTTTCAAGAAAAAGCAGAGTGAGGCTTTTACCTGCCTCGCTGCCATTGTTTTCAGAGGAGAGATGATTCCAGAGGAAGGCCCCTTCCCTTACATGGCCAGCTGCAGTCCTCCATCCACCACCAGCACCTGTCCTGTAACGTAGGGAGACTCCAAAAGGAAGAGGACAGCATGGGCTACCTCCTCTGGCTCGCCGAATCTCCCCAGCGGGATGGAGCGTACCCCAACCTCCTCCTTCAGCCCTGCGGTCATGTCGGTGTGGATGAAACCTAAAAGAGTGGGCAGGGACATGAGAGAGGTTTAAAAACAGGACAAATAAGAGGACAGAGACAGAAAAAGGTGATGCAAGAAGATGAAGGTGTACTGTACCGGGAGCCAGCAGGTTAACTCTGACATTGCGTGATGCCACTTCTTTAGCCAAAGAGCGTGTGAAGCCCTCTAGACCGGCTTTACTGGCACTGTAAACACACTGGCCGGCGTTCCCTTTCAGGCCAACAACAGAGCCTGCAAACAACAAACAGACATCCATTAAGATCACTTAGTATGACAGACATGTTCAAAAGAAACACTTGTAGGAAGCTACTACAGTATGTGATGCCATGATGCTTTTACAGGATGATAGATACAAATCACTAATATTTACACATGTACCAATCTAATGCGTTCTGTAGGCTTAACTCGGTTCAAGTCAGCAACTGGTTTCAATTTATCGCATTATACTAATAAAATCAATGTAGTAAATGGGCAAAAACATGGATGTAAATGTAAAATGTACCACTACAAAGCTTTAAAGTAAGGCTGCAAAACTTTGGTGAATCCAAAGAAGTACCAATGATGCATAGTGCCACCTAGTGACCAAACTGAAAACATGCTGTCAACCATGAGGGCCACTGGATTCAGGGAAAATCCCAATCTCCACCCTAAAATGTGGAGATTTAGGCTCAAAATGGTACAAACAGAAATGGGACAGCACTTTGCAGCAACATATCAGGGCTTAATGATGCCAAAACATGCTACGTATGGTACACCTACAGGTTTGGGATATTTTGTTTTACGTTTTTACCCTCTTCATGGTGAAAGGAGCCCATACACTGAATAAAATGTTTTAACAATTAGTCATCTAAAAGTGCATTATTACATATACAGCCTGGCACCTTTTCCTCTAGATTTTGCCAAACCTCAATAGTCTTGATTATAGGCTTGGCTAGGCTAGCTATGGATTACAAATCAATTTAAAGAAAATAGAGCATTTAACAGTGCATGGACAGTTTGTTTGCTTTCACCACCAATGCTGCAAAATTAAAGTACCAAATAATCGTACATATTCCTCTGCAGAGTAGCTGTCTTGTGGTAAAACATATTAATGTGTGGTTATTTAGACCTATTAGGCTAATTTAAACTTAATATGCTGTCCTGTTTACCTTCAGTAAAAGGCTCCCGCTATGAACTGTGGGTTATTCCCTCAGGAACCATCTGCAGAAAGTGTGCATATAGGGCTCAAAATATCTGCAACAGAGCTCTCGTGCACTTGACAATTTGACAGTGGGGCTGCCCTAAGCCCTCACTGACTTTGTGGGAACGCGCCTCAAAATCTGAGAGTGTGAACACTGCAGTTGGGCCTCAGTACCTATATTAACAATGGCAGCTCCCTGGGTTTGCAGCATGCTGCGCAGCGCTGCCCTGCAGGTCAGCATGGTGCCCAGCAGGTTGGTGTGAAGCAGAGCAACCATGTCCTCCGACTTAGTCCTCAGTAACAGGGCATCCCTGTACAAACACACACAGTAATAGGAGAGTCATGAAGTTCAGTGTTTTGTGACAACATCATATCCATTTTTCTATGCATATATTTAATTTTTTAATTTAATTTTTAATTAAATGAAAAAAAAAAAAAAAAAAAATTAAATATATGCATAGAAAAAATATATATGTCATATATATGACATATATATGTCCATACATACATTTGCAAATTCAGCAATGCATCAGCAGAGGAGCCGGCTCAAGTGTCTGCTCACCTGTTGATGCCAGCTGCATTCACGAGATAAGAGATGTTCCCGCAGGTCTTGTGGATCGTCTCAAAGGTTTTCTGCACCTCCTGCTCTTTAGAGACATCACAGCTGAAAGCCACATGGTCATCTAGAGTGCAGATACAGAAGGTCTGTGAGTATGTTAGTTACAAGACTATCTGGTTATAACAGCTGCAGGTATTGTAGGTCTACATTTCTCCTATTCTATAGCACAAAAGCACTGAATCAGGTACTGTGTGCTTACACTTGTGTGTGAGACTGACAGGGAAGTGGGGGAACACTGTCAGCTTCATTTTTATTTTATATAATTCCGTCTGGCTTTCCATCTCAGTAAATGTCGGGGCTTTCTAATCACTATCAGTTCATTGCCTGAGGTTTACATGTTGCCTACTGATACATGTTTGTGTGTACAGCTCTGTACCTCCACGCAGAGATGCAACAGTGGCACGGGCAGCTTCTTCGCTCCTGGAGACAACAGCCAACCTGCAGCCTCTCTCTGCCAGCAGGCGGGACACAGCCTTCCCAATGCCCCTGGAGCCCCCACACACCACTGCCAGCCTGGACATGACTGACACCACACTGCAGGAGAGACGGCAGCATCGCACATCAACACAGCACTGCACACAACTGTATTTACAACTAGAGCAACGGAGTGGGTCCCACATGTATTTTGTATCGACAGCCGATACTGGCTTTAAAATGAAATATTGGAATCAGCCAACATGCTTTTTCTTATTTTGTACAATGAATTATTATCACATACACTGAAAAGTATTGTATTTCACATCTCCATCTGCAGACCAAGTAACCCCCCTTCATGGCAACAGTACTCCCCAATGGCAGTGGCCCCCCACCAGAAAAAAGCAGCATGCCACACTACAAAAACTGTTTAGAAATGTCCTGTGGAGCGTGACACAAAGCTCAAGGTGTCGACCTGGCTTCTAAATTTCCCAGGTCCCAATCTGTTCAAGGATTCTTGTGATGTGCTGGTACCCCAGATGTACCCTAATCCAAGGTGGGGCCTCCTTGGATCGGACTTGGCTCTGACCTGTCGAGGCATGGACACAGGATCTCTGGGAGTGTCCTGCGGTGTCTGGCACCAGTGCGTTGGCGGCAGATCCATTTAGTCCAGTGGGTTGTGAGGTGGGTTAATGGCACGTGCCACAGATGCTCATTCAGATTGGGATCTGGGGAATTTGGAGGCCAGGTTGACACTTTGAGGTCTTTGTCACATTCCTTGGGCCATTCCTGAGCCATGTTTGCAGTGTGGCATGGTGCATTATCCTGCTGGGGGGCCACTGCCATTGGGGAGTACTGTTGCCATGAGGGGGGGTACTTGGTCTGCAACGGTGTTTGAGTGGGTGGAACATGTCAGGTGGTATCCACATGAATGCCAGAACCAAAGGTTTCTCAGCAGAACAATGCATTGGAACAAAATAATCAAAGTTATTCACTTCACCTGTCAGTGGTTTAATGTTCTGGCTGATGGGTGTACACCACAATACATCTACTACAATAGACAAACCAATACACGCATACCACAATACATATAGTACACATACACCAAAACACTTACACTAATACCTCTTAAAAGTTTGAGCGCATGTAGCTAAGGGTGGGTACAGCTCTGGAGAGAGTGGTTGGAGTCATGTGAGAGGATTTAATAAAACCTGAAAGCATGAAAGACTGTTTGAATGTTAGGGTCATATTGTTGTCTGGGGGCGTCAGCAGCTCTTCAGCTTGTTAACTGCGCCTGTATCATATAATTCACAGAGCTAACTGTAACGTACCTTGTTTCTGACTGATGTGTGTTCCTTGTTCCTCCGTCAATAAGTTTACGTGCAGAAAAACGACCGAGTGTCAGAGAGGTGGACGCTCATGGAGGTCGCCATGTTTCTTCTCAGTGTTGTTGCGCTGCTCGTCATCAGTCGGTAGATGGCGCAGTGGACACACAGTCAGAGCAGCACAGGACCAGTCATGCTTTTCATGTGTCATGGTGAGGGTTTGTGTTTTTAGGCAGCCTCTAAGCAGCCAGGTTAATATTTGTCGATATGGAATTCAAACAGCACAACAACGTGACATTGTCTCCGTGAAAGCTCTCAGTTCTCTAGTTATTTAAAAGCCCAGTAAAACTTTCATACATTATTTCCTTATGTCTGCAAATGGCAGTCTGGATACACAAGCAGTCACTAACACATAACTGGGACTGTAAAGGCACATCACTACAGAAAAATGTGTTTTTATATGACAGCTGTTGGGAGTGTTTGCAGTGCCAGAGGCTTCAGTGACCTCACTGAGGCCTACTTTAGAGGGACAGTTCAGATTTTTTAAAGTGGGGTTGTATGAGCTTCCCATCTATACTTAGTGTATTACAGCAGGCGTGCTCAAATGGGAGCAATCAATGTCAGCTGTGGATGGGTCAGGAGCAAAATGTATTTTATCGACCTAAAAAAAGTCCCACCTAAAACAATCTATAACAGGTTAACCCTTTGTAATCTGAGTAAACTGGCTTGATTTCTTTCAAAAACATGGGAGGAAGACAACGAGCAATGAATGAAGAAATTATAAAAAAAAAAATTTGCGAGAATTATTAGTCCTTAAATGACCTCTTAGTGCACTTTGGGGTGTTTGGGATGGGAGAAAAGAAAAAAGAAAAGGTTTCCTTCCTGATAAGGTACTATTACAGGTATTACGAGAGTATTAATTTTCCCATTAGTTCATTTGTTTAATTTATTTTTTATTATTATTTTTTATTTATATATATGTGTATATGTATTTGTATGTATTAATTGCTATTATTATTATTATTATTATTAATTAGTAAGTGTATAAGTTTTTTTGTTGTTGTTGATGTTTTTTGTTTTTGTTTTTTGTTTGCATATATACACATGTATATTACTTTTATTTATTATTTAATTTATTGTCATTATTTTATCTTATTTACTCATTTATTTTATTTTTTACTTAATTATTATCATTATTATTCATTTTTTTAAATACTTTTTTAACTCATTCATATAGGTATTTATTTCATTTAGTAGTTATATTAATCTTTCAGTCAAGTATTTCTACTACTTTTTTATTTTATTTATTTATTTCTATTTATTATTGTTATTATTTCAATTTATATATATATATATAATAATATATATATATATATATATATAATTAAATATTTATTTCTAAGGTGATCAATATATAGTTTATACCTTTTAACTGTAATGTTTGTACCTAAAATATGAAGGAAACAATAAAAAGTATAATTATAGGAAAAGAAATTGCAAGAAATTAGTAAAATGAGAAAATTAAAATCAAGGAAATTTGTGAAAAAAGAAAGTTAAAAACAAACAAAAAGGAAATGATCTGGAAGGAGTGCTCAAAAATGATAATAATTCTGTACCATAATTTTAAATATGTAATAATAGTTATTATAAATATAATTTTCCCTTACATTTTTTCCTTTTTCCCTAGTTTTTTTTTTATTTATAATTTTCTAAATCTTCTATTTTTTTTGCAGTTTGTGGAATATTTCTTACCGATCTGCTCAGGGTTCAAAGGTTTAAATACTTGAAAAAGGTGTCTGAAAGCAGCACAAGAAAAGTGATGTAGCTCCAGGTTTCAAAGAGTTAAGGGTTCGCTATAATAAGAGTATTTCACCTTTTCGTTAGACAGCTTGTTCCAGTGGGGAAGCTGATATCGGCTCTCTCTTCAAAGTCACCAGACTCCATTGACAAAAAAAAAGTAATTTTGGCTTGCGGAGAACACAGGAGCTGCTGGTCTACTGCTGCCTCAATCTTTTAGTTAGTATGTGTTATTGGTGAAGCCAAACTAACCACTTTAAACACCAGTCACACAATAGCACAAAAACGTAGCTGATCAAGGCAGCGGTAGACCAGCAGTTCCTGTGTCCAGCAGTGTTAAGTCATTGTTTCTCTCAGTGGAGTCTGGCTGTGAAGAAAGCACTATAATGGTTTCAGCTCCCCATCAGAAATCACTGTCTGACGGACACATAGCACACACTGATATTGATTATATTTGGTAGGACTTTTTTAAGGTTGCTAGAGTACGTTTTATTATGACCCCATCTGCAGCAGCTCATTTCTTAGCTTTCTTGGCGGTACTCCTGCACGCCTCTCCAAACTGGGGGTGTGTCAACCACCATCTGCTCTATGTAATACATTGACCTGTGAATAAGTACCTCATATAACCCCACTTCAAAAAACCTGAACCGTCCCTTTAATAGTATGATAACATTCCCATAACGTCTTTTCAATATGGAGGCATTTACTGCGATATCTATGTAAGAAGACTCTTATTTAACATGAATAATTACAGTTCTGTCTGAGTTAACTTTCAGAAGATTAGTTATAAATACTGACACATAGTCCGCACACTGAAATAGCTCATTGACTGTTAATTGCAGTCATTCATTCTCCATTGTGCTTCATGTATCATTGTTCCCCATAGACATATATATCACCAGGAAAGCAAAACTGTCACCAGTGTTAAAGACAAAAAAAAAGTGAGTGATGTTGAGAGTGGGTGGCCTCGGCCTACACCTGGACGGTCCATCAGACCCAGACAGGCAGGCAGGATTGATTTTCTGAGGTTAAATCACATTCACAACCTGTGCTGCAGTGGACCTTTGACACTGAGACCTACAGTCTGAATCCAATCCATACTGCAGCAGAAAAACACAACCACTCCGAACTGTGTAATTTACTGAAAATGTTATTACTCTTTACCACAATGTCCATTAATAAACAGTGTCTGTGTGTCAGAGAGAGGAATGGAGCTTGATTTGTATTCCGATCACCTCCTGAACACCAAGACATTATTCCCCTCTTTCACACCTTACTGATCTAATTATACTTACCAACACAACCGTATTTTGCTCGCTCACATGAGTGCACGCACACGTACAAACACTCAGACACACAGTATTAACCCTGTAGCACTTCAGTAGGTCCTGAGATCAATTTAGTATTTCTTGCCTACTGGCTCGTGCACATATTCACAATTCAGTACTTTCAGAACTGCACGACAAAAACAATTTCTGGAACTATCTCCTATTTTTGGAAGCTAACACAGCTGTTTATACTTTTACAAGTTACTTTTTTTCTCAGTATTAGTATACTGGAGTCATCTAAAATCCCAATAGCTGGAACCTTTGAATTTGGTTCAGAGAGAAAGAAGACGGGACATTTTCTTTGAACATGTTCGGTCATTGTGAAATCTCTTTGAAATCCCAGCGCGTACTGAAATATATTCAAAGGAGCCAAATACCTGCCTGTCTGTTATGTACAGTAAAGGGTTCAAGAGGGACTTGACTGACACTCCTTTGAGTGAGTGACTTGAAACGGCAGACACACCCTGAGCTTAACATTATCAAAAGATTCTTGACCTAGAGACTGCTGAGCTCTTGACAGCATAGTAGCTATGATTATTGGATTTTACCGATACTCCGTGCACACAGCTCCTCCTGCATTTACTCATGTCATTCAAATATCCATTTTTCACATGTATTAAAGGAGCAGTGTGTACGATTTAGAGGGAACTACTGGTGAGGATAGCAGATTGCAAAGAGCTGAAACTGCTCCCAGTTATAATTCCGTCAGAGTTCATTGTTGTTCATTGTCAGAGCTCAGGATGTTTTAGGGAGGTTTTCACGGTCCATACCTCTCCAAAACAAACAGACCAGGTGATTAAATCCAGTGAAAACACTGAATGAAGCAGTTTCATGTTAGAAATCAGTGCTCACCTTTTTTCTCTAACATAAGATCCAGACGTTTAGGAGGTTTTAACCAGGAGCCAAATTATCCGCAGAGGTCTCTTCCTCTCCAAAACAAATGGAGCAGGTGATTTAAATTCATAGAAGCCCAGAATAAAGCCATTTCACGCAAAAAACAAAACTGCTAACTAGAGCGGCTGACGCAAAACCACAAAAATGTGAATGGCCCTGTCTAGAGCCAGTGTTTGGTTTGTCTGTTGTGGGCTACTGTAGAAACATGGCGGTGAACATGGCCATTTCCCTGCACAAGGCCCACTCACTATGTAGATACAACGGCTCATTCTAAGGTAACAAAAACTTAACAAGTCTTATTTTCAGGTGATTACACACTAAAGAAAACACACTTATTATATTCCATTTCTTACACTGTCCCCCCTAAATCTCATGGCAGCTGTGGTTTGGTTCCAGAACTGAAACTTCTCCTGCGGTGGCCAAAGCGAAAAGGCAAATGGCCCAGTCTAGAGCTAGTGTTTGATTTGTCTGTTCTGGGCTACTGTAGAGCAACATGGTCGACTCCGTGGAAGAGGACCTGCTCTGTATGTAGATCTCAAAGACTCAATCTAGGGCAGGGGTCAGCAACCTTTGCTATCAAACGAGCCATTTTTGGCTTTCTTTTTTGGATTTGGAATCAATAGCTAACCTAGCGAGGGAGGCTTCACCGCCAACTAGCCACCGCTATTTAGGTTTACCAAGATTTAGGAGAAGGGACCAGGTCAGACATATGATGCACACTTTAGCTGACGAAATGTGGAACCTTCTTTTTTCTTTTTTTTGAGTGTATAGTTTAAACATTTTTACAACTGGAAATTGTAAGAAGCACTTTAGGCCTACAGTAATGAAAAATTAAAATTAAAATGTTAAAAATCAACTTATCTAATTCCATATAATTGTTTGTAAAAGCCACAGAGCCACTGGAGAGGGGCTAAAGAGCCGCATGTGGCTCCAGAGCCACAGGCTGCCTACCCATTCTAGGGTAACGAAGCATAAAGAGCCTTATTTTCAGGAGATTATGAACTAATGAAAACATAGTTATGAATATTATGTACCATTTGTGCCAGTAGATGCCCCTTATTCCTACACACTGGACCTTAAATCCACCCACAACTCAAAGTTCAGTCAGACAGCGATGACCTTTCATCAGATTCAACATTTTCCTGCATCTGCCAAAGTATAACGAGCAGAGTGGGAAAAAAGTAAGAAACAAATCAGACAGAATGATTCAAAATCTTTGCAGAATGAATGTAGTGGTTTTTGTATTATTCCTCCTAACTATAGTCTTATGCTCATACATTGGAATAACTTATTTCCATGGTAACCCATCCTCTGCAGGGAACTGAGCGCAGCACAATGACCTCTCTGGGTGCTTGTCAGTTCCTGTCAGCGTTTCCCGCTGAACACACTAGAAAGGCTCACCTCTCTTTGCAACATTTTGCTCTGCTGTAAGTCACAGCAGAAGCTCCTCTGCAGCCAGAGCCCTTTTTATTCCTGCAGACATTAATGACCACATGTTCTGTGACTTGCCCTAATTACACTTAATTAGGAACAACTGACTTGCTGCTTGTGTTTTATCGTATGCATGTTTACTTTCTCTCTAAAAAACAGAGGCACAGACAACACATTACTGTCATGAATTAATGACTTAGCCAGAGGAAATTATGGAAACCATTAGCTTTTATTGTTATAGAGACTTTTACAAAATGTGCTATTCCCTCAAATACTTCAAAATGTTTATTTTCACATAATAGATTTGTGCCAAATAGGTTGATTTCAGTTTCACCATTTTCAGACATACAACAAACTAACTACAGACAAAAAAAAAAAAATCAAGTAAGTCACCTTGGCATGAGGAAAATCTGTTAAGTTGAATCAAGCAAACTTAAGTTGCCGTGTTTTCCACTAAATGAAAAATATACTTTATTAACTGTTATAAGAAATGCTTCATGTTTTGAGAACTGTGCAGCCTATGCATGAACAATACGGATGAGAAGTCAGTACGATTAGATAAGTTATGATAGTGCATAAATGTGTACATCTGTGTTGGAGTAAGTCTGACGTATATATTAAAGGCTTACCAGTGAAATGAAAAGACACTCAAGAGGAGCAGTTTAGCATAGAGCCTGAGGTTGGTGTGGTGATTGCCAAGACAACAATGCGACATCAGATTAATTCTACATAAGTACCAATTCAGAAAGACAACAAAAAAAGGCCCTAACAGTGATTTGTACCATCCTTTTCCACACACTCTCCAAATTTCAAACAAGCTACAACATATTCCAGCAGTCAGTTACACAGTGGTCCCCTCAATTAACAACAAAACACTAAAAAACAAAAAACAAACTTGAAACTATGGGTCCAATTCAGTCAGTAAATCCATTCTCAAAGCCAAATTTGGCACAATTCAGTGATTGCCTCAACTTTTAAGTGTTTAAATACCCCATAAGACTTGCTGAAGATCAGATGAATAAGTCACATTACATTAAATGTTGCGGGGTCAACTGAGGCAGGAGGCATATCTTTACTTTGAAGAATTTATCCAATGTTTTTTAAAGAATACACGTTGGGATATTTGATCTGGTGGTCTTATTTCCCCAAAGTATCAATTCTAAAACTGCCCATTAACGTATGTTTATAACAAGTACCGAAACTACGACCATATCCCCTCCAATCACATATAAATCTTACAGTAATTCAAGTCAATACAATATTTAACATTTAAAACTTTGTATAGACGTAATATATAACAAAACCCAACCACAAAATCAAAAAAATAAATCAAGGGGGTCAAAGTGATTGATTTCAATAAAACCTTAACTTTTGAAAATAAACAGAATTACACTACACATCTCTTCCTGTGGAGTGACACAATGATATGTTACTTTAGGCAAACATTCTGTGCTTTAGCTAGCTGTGTTTTTATTGCCACAAGTCACATTAGGAATGAGTTAAGCACTGTTTACACCTGGTATTAACATGTGTCCTGGGTGATCGGATCACAAGTGCACAGCTCTGAGTACAGGTGTGAAATGCACCAAATGCATCCTCAATGCGTCTTGAGATTTGACTGCTCAGACCACATTTGTTGGTGGCGTGGGCCGCATTCTTTTAGCAGTGTGAACGTTAATGCATCCTGGGCCACACTAAAGGGGCGCCAAAGCTGACATCCTTGCTTATCTGAAGCGCATAAGAAAACTTTGTTAGTGCAGTTACACGGACACAGCGCTGAAGGACCATCTCGGGATCCACTCTCCTCCAAGCGAATGGTGAGTTCAACATCTGCACGGTTAGCACGAGCTAACACAGCAGCAGCAGCAGTTTAACAGTCCCAACAGACTCACACTGACACCGAAACGGCTTGAATCTTTTGTCAAACATTAATTACCATTAACAACTCTCAACTTTCCCCAGAACAGCAATAGTCTCCTAGTGCTGCTTGTCTCATGATAACAGAGAGAGACAGAGAGTGGTCTGTGAATCAATAAACTGTGTGCAGCCCTACAATTAAGATTTTACCGCAGACTGTAAAAATAATGGACGTAGCTACCATTTCGTCATCCACTGGTTTGTGGACTCTCACTTTGAAGCCTTGAGTTTGGTATTCCGGCCACCGCCATTTTGTTTTTTTGAGCCAGAAGTGACCAGATTTGGGCGAGAGGCTGGCGCTGTGATTGGTGACAGGTGTGTCTGACTGAGAAGCTGAGGACACAATCGGCAGACAGCCTGTCACTCAAAGTGGTCCACCCTTAATAATGTGCAACTTTGAGCCTTAATCCCTGATCAGTTGTCATGAACAGGGATATTAGCTACAGAGACCAAAACCATTTTCATACCAGGCTGTAAACATGTTTATATCTGCTGTCAAGTTAGGCATTTGAACATGGGGGTCTACGACTCACTTCTGGAGCCAGCCTCAAGTGGCCATTCAAAGAACTGCAGTTTTTGGCACTACCTCGTTGGCTTCATTTGATTTTACATAGTAAAGGCTGTAAGTGTGCCAACACCAAGACAAATCTCCCGCCGGTTACAAACAACAACACATTTGGTCCATGTTTATTTGCATATAGAGCGGGAAAGTGAGATCTGATCACAGGTGGTCGAGACGCATGCTGAGACGCATTCTAATGCCAGGTGTGAACAGAGAGTCGGAGCTGTTCACTTGTGATCGCATCACCCTAGACGTGTTAATACCAGGTATAAACATGCTCTTATAGTGTACAAAAACAGAGAGCCTGCTGAAGAGTGAGTGTGTCCTGTCTGTGAGCTTTACTGCATGTCCAGGTTAGTTAGACAACAGACCCTTTAAGAGCAGCACATGTCAGCCTCTGTGGAATTTGTGACAAACATAAATATACACTGAAAAGAATCTGCTGTGCACCGTCACTGTAATGTTATGTCGCTCTTGTGATGTAGAGCTACGTCTGGGAGAGAAGCTACTGTGGTCAGTAAATACAAAGAAGGTACAAAGTAAGCAATATTTGACTGCAAAGTCTATCTTGGAGTGTGTTTTTCCATATATTAAAAAGGCATAACCAAACAGTCCTGCAACCCATCTAACACCACTGTGTCTCCTGTAGGAGGCTCTGCTAATCACATGCAAATATTTGATCGCTGCAGGTAGCAGTCCTCAGCACTTCAGCCTTCAGGGGAAAAAACTGAACGGCCCACGGAAATATTTTGCTATGTGCAATGTTCACATGGCTGTGAATTGTAGCTCGAATGTGCAATACAGCAGGTCTCTCTTATGATCCTCTGGTTCAGGTAAAGCCTTTAGAGCTGGGGAAGTATCCTTTTTCCTAAGATACAGCACAAGCGATGATGACACTGCTGATTTGTTCTGGTCTGCTGCATCTGATATACCTGCTCCTATCTGCTGACAGTTTGAAATGATGGTAAAACAGCAGTCAGAGGGGGAAAAAGCATATCTGATGTTGTAAAATATGGCATAAGGCATGTGCCAGCTTAACCCCTTAATGTGTTGCACTACAAAAAGGCCAATCTATGAAATAAGTTAAAATGTGTAACATATCTATATCAACAGCTCATACTGGTTGTTTTAGGACTAATCATCTTTGTGTCCTTATGTACAATAAAGTGAGGAACAGTACAAGGCACACATTTAACAGCTGAATTGTTACAAAGATATAAATAATCAACAAAAAGGAAAAGTTCATGAGTAGTGTGCTCTCCTCTAACTCTGTCCACTGTGCTTTCAATGACAACATATTCGGTTCTTCTCTGCAGCTCTCTCTTATGTGCCACTAGCGTTGTTTTTCAGTGGCCACAGCCACTACGGGCTCTAAGGAGTTAAAGTGTCAAAATGATGGTACGGTCCCGGTAACCTCACAAGTGCCGATCCGTTTTGTTTTGCACGGAGACACACTGTAGCGAGGCTAGCAGCGCTCAACTGGGTCATGGTGGTGGTGACCAGGGTTTACTGCAGTGTGTATTAGATGCTGTCTACAAAGCTGCCAGGGAACAGTCCGGTCCTGCCGTTCCTCTGCAGTGTGCCTTTGAACCAGCCGTCTTCCCTCTTCCTGTGAACAAACACAATGTCGCCCTCCTTAAGTTCCAGCTCAGCCTCGCTCTGGGGAGGATATGATACCACCACTCTGTACCTGGGGAGGACAGCCAGAGGCACAGTTAGTGACTGATACACACTGCAACAATGTGATAAGTCATGATACTTGTAATATAGTGTTACACTTTCTATGAAGAGAAAAGATGAGCAAGACAATGCAGCAGATTTACACCAACGCACCTCTCACATATGATGGGCCGTGCGTCGTGTTGTTGAGATAAGAGAGAGGAGCATGGCTGGCGAGGAGGAGGAGCAATAGGTGCACATCCATCAAGGGGACTGCTCTTCCGATGTGACGACTCAGGGACTGCAGAGGATGGAAAGGCAGAAGCGACAGCAGCAGCAGCAGCAGCAGGTTCAGGCTCGAGGCAGCTGACGGAGCCGGAGGGAGGGGAGGTGTCAGGTCCCACAGCGCCATGTAGCACCTCTCCAGCAGCAGCTTGTTCCGCCTCAAGGGTAGGAGATGAGGGCGGTGAAGGACGAGACTTCTTCTTATTGGACAACAGCTTCAGAAGACTTTTCTTTTCTCTCTGCAGCAACAACCGCAACAGCATAATTTAAGTATGTTAGAGAACTGCCACAACTCCTGAGGCATTGAGGCACAAGTCAATTTCACAAACCACAGACAGGTAGTGCCTGGAACTGGCTGTTTCTTCCCCACTGAAACTCCTATTTTTAGTACAGACAGGTTTTAAACCATAGGTTGTAAGACAAAAACCATGACCGCTGTCTGTTGCAACAGACAACTAAATGACTGAAAGACAGAAACAACTCTCCATGTTGACTATTTTTGGTGGATCCCATCAGTGTCAGTCATAGCATCCTTACAAATGTCACACAATCCCATCTACTACAAGGCATTTTAATCATCGGGCAAATGTATGTGTTCAAAGGATCGGTCATTTCGCCCCCTTTATTTATATATAAAGATATAAAGGGGGGAAAGAGAGGAAGACCTACAACAAATGGCCCTGACCAGGACTGCTGCAACAGTGAGGACTCAGCTTAAATTATATATACCGATAGCTTTGTATTTATTGTCTATGTAAACAGCTGTGCAATGCATTCTGGTGGCACCACATTGCATTTTGAGATACAGGGCGTCACATTGGCCTCTCATCATTTGCAAAAAGTTGAGCTCTTTGCTACTTTATGCAAATCAGGAGCATACAGTGTGACTCGCAGCCTCTGAAAACTCCCCAAAAACTTTTAAACAAACCATTGTCGATCCAAAATGAAGACAGATTCAGCAACTGCATGGCTTATTACTCGCATCAGATGTTTTCAGAAACGCATTGTGGTGAATTATTTTCACTAATGTAAGAGAAAGCTGGCCCAGTTTGAAATCTGGGTGCAGACAGCCAACTAGTGTTTGAGAGGCATGCCCAGCATCCAAAGCTGGAAAGCGCAGCCACCCCTTGCGTCCAAAAACGCCCATGTGAACACATACTATTTGTCAAGTATGGTCAAACTGATGACAAGTTCTTTACCATGATAAAACATGCAGACATCTACTGCAAATTGTAACAGCAATGGATAATTACATACAGATAATGTTTAAGCACACAGGAAATATTTAAACATATCCAACCTTGACGTCCTTGTCCAGTCGGCAAGCGAGAGCTGTGCTGTTAGACGTGGAATTGAGAGCAGAGCTGTTCCCAGAGCCGGGGACAGTGAGGACAGCTACGGGTCTCAAAGCATCACCCTCCAAGGATGCAGCGCTGACATTGGGTGGTGTCAGAGACGCGGCGGCACAGCCCATTGCCACGCCAGCCCGGGTACAGCATTGGGCAGGATTGGAGGAAGGCTGGGGACACACTGTAAGGTGTGGGATATAAGTCACAGGTGTTGCAGACTGGATGGGTGTCACAGCTGCTGTGGGGCGGTCCTGACTGTGACATGCAGCTGCAATTAAGATATAAAACAATATCAAACATTAAAAACCTCTTTTATACAACAAGCCAACATCCATTATCCGTTTCCCTGCCGGTAGATTTACCTGTCCTGACTGCATTACGAGCCTGATTCACAGTCATCTGGGAGCTGACATGCAGAGGGACTTTCGGCTGTTGACCTGTGGCTGTCTGAGCTGCTGTTACCACAACTGCAGGTTGGGAGTTGGCAGGCACCACGCTGGAGCACACAGTCAGGGGTTTGTTGAAATCTGGACCTGGAACAATGGCCCCAAGGGATGCAGAAGAGGGGCTGACGATGGTGACCCCTCTGCCAGCCTGAGTGCACAGACTCATGGGCACTTTGGGCTGCGTGCTCCCTGATGCCGTCCTGAAGAGAGAGGGGACGAAGACGGGTAAGATCTAGAAGTCTGAGGTGACAGTAGAACAACAGACTAACAGGATGTTTTTATATCTCATGAACTGTATTAAGTTTTTATGTTAAAAAATGAGCTGACTCTTGTGTCAGTGTGATTGTAATTATTTCCAATTATTTTATTTTTTTTTTATAAAAATGGGGGTTTATCTAAGTTGAAGCAGTTAGGGATCACACATATCTACTAAACACAACCCACTGACAGACACTGAAAGCTGATATCAACAAAAATAAATTTTATAGCAACACATTACTACAAGAAATCTGCATGGCAATCAACTGGTGTGCTTAATGGGAATTTTGTGTAAAGTTGGAATGTTTCTTTGGTCAAATGATGGGTAAGATTTATTTATAAGGCATTTTTCAAGACAATTGTTACAAAGTACTTCACAATGAAAGCATTATATTTCAAACAAATAAGAACAACAAAAGCAAAATTTACAAGACAGAAATAACAACACAAAAAGCATGACAGTTAAAAAAGCCCAGGACTATAAGTGAGTCTTCAGAAGTTGTTTCATTTTTTTAAGTTTTAGTTGAAAGGGTGATCTAAAGTCCCAGACACACCAAACCAGCATCAAAGAACTAGTGGCGACAAAGCCCGGCTGTTGCAAGGCCTCACGTCGTCTGTGTCTCGGCCAAACACACTGCAACTACAACCAACGACCAACTAGCATGTACGTTCTCACGCAGGAAATAACTGTCCATAGCAGCAGGCGGCAGTAGTCTGTATTCATCATTCAAAAAGGAAACTTTGGAAGACAAACTAGATGGATTCAAGATGCTAGTTAGCCAGTTAGCACATTAATGATCCAGTGTGAAGGATTTAGAGGATATATTAGCAGAAATGGAATATAATCTAATGAGTATGTTGTCTTCAGTGTATAGTCACCTGAAAATAGGAATCGCTGTGTTTTCGTTGCCTTCGAAGGAGCCATTTATATCTATATAATGAGCGGGTCCTCGTCCACGGAGATTGCCATGTTGCATCAAACACTGGCTCTAGATAGGGCCATTCACATTTTTGCATCTGCCACTGTAGTTAGCGGCCCATCAGCAACGAATGCAATGGGAAAACACTTTTTTCCAGGTAAAATGGCTGCATTCACTGTTTTTTATTGGTTTTAATCACAAGGTCCTTTTGAGGGGAACAGACCTCTGCGGATAATTTTGCTCCCGGAAAAAACCTCCTAAACAATAAAGACTGAAGGAAGTCTTACTGAGCAAAGTTTCAGCTGGTTGCAATCTGCAATTCTCACCACTAGATGCCAATAAATCCCCCTAAATCTTAAAAACACAGCCTGATGTTGAAAGAATGATATCTACCGTGCACTGACAAACAATAGCACAAACAAAGTGTTTTTGCTAAAGACCTCAATAGTTACAAAATTAATCTCACCTACTGTAACAAGTCCTCGCGCCCTTTTAACTTTAGTCCTTTGTTTGTTTTCCTCACTAACGTTTCTCCTGTCATGTAATAAGCTGAATGGCCAATCAGAGTGATCTCTTTGACCAACAGGCTCCAACGGTTATTCAATATGCTCAGTTGGCCCAAAAACACCCAACAAGGGCAGAATGGTGCCAACAGTGCAGAACAGAAATATACTCTGGGGCTTCCCCATGTAGAGTCTAATAGGTAATAAGTTATCATAAACAAGTGGTATTATTAACCTTTGGCTATGCATCACAGACAAAGTGGATGTGGAACCAGGCGTGTGTATGTGTGACTGAATGTACAGTGTGTAATAAATGACTGACCTGCTGACTGGGCTCATGTAGTTCCCAGGAAAAACTCCAATCTTGCCAGTGTGCATGGAGGTGCCCTTGAACCAGCCATCCTGACAGCGTTCCAGCACCAGAAACATCTCTCCCTTTCTCAGTTCCAGCTCATCCTCCTTACGGGGAGTATAGGGGAACATCGCCACATAGCTAGATTCAGAACAAACAGTAAACACAGATAAGACAACACAAATGGACACATGCCAACATGGAGCTAACATAGATTATTTTCTCCCATATGGAAAAAAAAGCAGTTTGACATTTTGTACAGAACGCCATTTGTTCTGGATTTATCCTGCTTTCCCGCTGTACATCTGTCATCATCTCCTCTGAGGCCCTCCAGCAGAGACCATGCCCTCTGACCCAGAGAGAATCAGCACTGGAGGACAAAACAATTTGCGGGTCATCTCTCTACAGCAGTGCAAGAACAGGCCTGGAACGGCAGCCAAGATGATAGGAGTCTCAGCTGGGATGTTTTCACTCTGATTTCAATGTTGTCAGCGGAGGGGAGCATAAATGCCTCAGAGTCTGACATGCACGCACAGGCAGACACAGATGACGGAAGAATAGCAGGGCATGGGTGGATCTAATTCTTATCAGGTGTATGGTGTCTTAGAGGAGTAATGAGGGTGAAGGTGAGAAGGTCGAAAGTCAGGGGTGACAGAAGGGATTCTCCAATGAGACCCAGGAGACTGTCACCCACAAGTTTTGACCCCTTCACCTGTGCACATGCTCGCACATTGCAGCCTCACACTGACAGCTGAGGGGGGTCACAGACAGGCGAAACCTTCCCCCATGTGCACTGAGCATTTCCATGAAGGCCCTGGGCCATCGGTGCACAAACCGCTTCTGACATTTCACTGCACATTTAAGAAGACTGCATATTTTTGTGTGGGACTGTTTTTATAACTCACACTGTGGGTCTTTGTCTCCCACTTTGGTCGCTTATGCTGGGGGAGGGTCTCTGTCCCGCAGCCAATGAATATGCTGCTCCATCCACGGAGGACTGTGGGGGAGGAGGTGGGGGCGGTGGGAGAGCATCCTGTAAGAGAAGAATAGGAAATCATATTAGTAGTTTGATAGTATCAACATTTTAATTACAATTACACAACAATTCATCATTCATCTCGTTTCAGTATGACGCAGTGAGACAAAAACAAGTAACATGAGCCTCAGAAAACAGAGTGTATGTTGCGTAAGAGGAGAAACCAGTTTGTTTATGAGTACCAAAGAGGGAAAGAGAATGAGAGATCATCTGTCATCTGGGATATTCCCTCCGGTTTGCCGACACACTCAGGGAGAGTCTGGTTTGGCAGACACTGTAGCCTTGTCCCCGACTTCCCCCTGCAACTGAGAATCTCCTATTCTGCTTGTTTGTTTGTTGCTAGGAAACCACATAGCTAGATGTTAAATCCATTGCAGTATTTAATTGGGACCATATGAAATGAAAAACATGTCCGTCAACACACTTCAGAGTAACCCTCAAACCAAACATGAGTGGATTCATCTTGACTCTCTTGTTTTCCCTTGTTGAGCGTCTAATGTCAAAAGAGACTCAAGCTTTTGACTAGAGGCTAATGATTGCGGCATGATGTTAGAAGAGCCCTAAATAAATTAGTCTTTTGTGTGCTACAAGATTACAGGATTAAAAATAAGCCACCAACCTGCTATGTCAACATAGATCACTAAAAACAACACAACACACATTTCAAGATTATGAGATACTAAACGAGGGCGCTGCGTGTCGAATGATAGTCTTATACCTAAGAGCAAGACAAGACTTCCCAAGCTCAATGTTGCCAGCACTGAGCTGCAGAGTTATAGCTTCCATGACACAATGGTGGAGGAGAGAGGCACTCAGACAGCCCTGTGGTATGTGTATAGGCCTATGTGTATGTGTGAGTGTCGATGTGCATTTCGTTTCACTGCTGACGCTTGGGCTGAGATAATTAGGTTGCCTGCAGGCTAGAGAAATCATCTGTACAAAAACATCATGTAGGGTTCCCAAGTGAAGCGGAGAGCTCAACCTTTTGTGCACACATTCCTGCTCATTCAGAAACTCCACATGCCAGAGCATACACATAGACAGACAGGAAGTGTGCGTGCTGTTTTGTGTGGATAAAGGGATTTCTTGACATTTTTAGTTGTACTGATTGTTTCTGCTAAGCAGGAACATGTTAAGAAGTTCATTTCGGCTTTAACAGCTCCTCCATGTTCTTTATGGAGTTTGTTGACAAATTGTGAAATAATAAAGCTTCTGTATGTTGTTCTAAACACAGTCCAGATTAACGTTTAGTGGCTACACAGCCTGAAGTAATGAATACCTGAAGGCTGCGTGTTAGCAGCTGATGGCAAAGTGCCATGAGGCAGTTCTTTTCATCTAAACAAACTCATCTTCTCAGGGGAGAGCAAAAGTTGTGAAGGTCACATTATTATGTGCATTGATTAATTCAAGCCAGTGTTTACAGATAATTCAATACTGTATACCTTTATGCCATTTTATGTAAACACGTTTAACCCTTAGATTTCTGCCATGCAGTATATTAATATTCAAATTTGAATGTTGGATTAAAATAACAAGTCTTTTAAAGAGGAAACGGACAACTGCCCCCATTGGTCTAAGTGGTGTTATTGTTTGAGTTTCCCACTTAAGACCCGTTTCCATTGAGCAGTACGGTTCAGTTCAGTTTGGTACGCATTTTTCCACAGTGAAAAGTTGTGGATGGTACCAATGGTACCACTCTGTACCGTCCCCATGTTTGGTCCCCCCTCTGTTGGGGTACCTAGCACACAGATCTGGTACTAAAAGGTGGAGCTGTTGCTGGTCTTGAGGCTCATGTAACCATTGTTCATACTGTGGCAAGTTTTACATTAGTAAACTACACAAAAATATGTTTTGCTGGCTGTTACAGCAGCTGGACTTAAAGAAAAAAATAACTTCATTCACTTGGCCGTCTGCTGGCAACTTTTAAGGTGGAATGTTTCCTTGTAATTTTACTCATGTATGAGTTGACGACATGAATCCATCAGCACTTCTGAAAATTTAGTTGGTGTTTTTTGTCTTTCTTGATGACACAGACTTTTACTAATGAGTGGATCTTAAAATGTTTAAAAATATATATGGTAATTTCAACTGGATTATGTGACCTGCATATACTGTAATTCTCACTTGGAGAAAAAAAAGCATCACGGAGCATCGTTTCTGTGGGCTTGCCTGAGAAGGACTGAATGCACAAACCCACTATTTTAAAATATCCCACGTAGAGACTCTCACTGCAGCCTGTTCTATATTGTTCTGAAAATGTCGGCGTGCAACCTTATTCTGCAGACAATACATGAGGTGCAGACGTTCTATCTATGAGGAAATACAGTGTGTGCTGGACGGAGCAGTGAGTGACAACAACACTGCCCACATTTAAGGGTACTGTTTGCAGTGTAAACGCTTAACGGAGCTATGGTCTCTGCGGGGTTACTTTTGGTTCCAAAGGGACCACATCTAAAGTGTTTGGTGGAAACTGGGCTTTATTTGTGGCAGCCCGCTACATTATCAGCATTTGTTACCACATATCAATTTTCTATTTTTGGAGCTGGACCGTTCATTAGGAGTGCTGTTGGAGTATATACTAGGGTTGTCATGATACTAAAATTTCAAACTCGATATCGATACCCAGGATAATATTCAATACCATTTTCGATACAGCTGCAAAAAATTAAGAGGCATGTCATTTTTTAAATAAAGATCAGAACAGTAACATCAATGATAACAACAAAAAATCCCCCCAAAATAAATAACAACCAGAAACAAGATCTGTCCATACAAATGTATTTATCTACAGCCCTGTTTATTTTCTGTGCTTCTGGTGAATTGGCACCATATTTTCATTGCTGATCAAATAGAGTTGGTAGTTTAGGCTCAGGATGCTCCTGTTTCTACCTCACTATGTGATCAGAGAACCAGGGGTTACGGGAGAAACCAAACGTTTTTTCAGCTTCAATCTGTGACTTTACAGTTAACATAACTTTTCAGACACTCACACAGACACTCACACACACAACATTGTCTATTAAAGTTACAGACGGGCATGACTGATAAAGTTTTCTGCTTAGCTCCCACATTAACGTTAGAAGTTATATTTTAGTTTGATGCTGGCGACACCGGCTGCTCAGCTGCTAGTGAGGAGAGGGGCTGTACCTGCCGTCTGCAGCGTGCTGTGTTCACTTCACTAAATATTTCCAAAGAGCGCTTTGCTGTGTTCACTTCACTAAATATTTCCAAAGAGCGCTTTTTCCTTTATTATTTTTGACCAACACTGGCTGCTCTGATCCTCCTGCAGCCGTGCAGGCCATATTACAGAAACGGCATGCATGCACAGCGACGACAACAAGCTGGGTTGCAGCAAGGGCTCTGTGCCTGCCAGATGCTACCTGCACAGAGCGTGTCCGTCGGACCCGTCGCGCGCACCCGACAGGTGCTGAGGTGGCGTGCACTGTTAGTATCGATACTTTTGTAAATTAGTATTGTATCCGGATACAGCGTTTGAGTATCGATACTTTTCAGAGTATCGATACTGTTGACAACCCTAGTATATACACCGTTCAGTTATTGAGAGCACCACACTCTTGGGGCAAAGAGTGTACTCTGGGCACAGACGAAGCAGCAGGACGTCAGAAGTGAAACTTTAACTTTCATCAATTCATCTAAAAATAAAACACTTTATTTCTTAGAACAGCATACTCATTTTAGTTTTATCTATCCCTTTAAAGACATACTTTAGAAGAAACCAGCTACATTTTCATGGAAACCACGTACTACTGCAATCCAGCACTGGGTCACTTTCACTGTCACTGCCCTCTGCAGCAGCTGCTCCTCTAATACATCAATCTGATCAGCTATAATTGATCTGACCACAAACAAAACAACTGATCAATTCTCCCTCCCACGACTCAAACTCAACAAACTGCTGCTGTGAGTAAAAAAAAAAGTAACAGAGTTCCACCTGTGCTGCGTTCACAGGTCTGCAAAAATGTCCAAATTCAGAGAGAGGACACAGAATGATTATTAACGAGAATGATCATTCAACTGCTGCCACACTGATTCAAAATCTGTGGAAAACACTGCAACCAGAAAGCTTTCCGTTTTCCTCAGAGCCTAGTTAATACCAACAACACAGGACACACTACACTTGTTTTCCACATTTACTTCGGATACTCCACCATCTGGCATTTCCCGCTACTGGGCACAATATCTGCAAAGAACTTACAAGCTCTGTGGTAACTGGGGATACCTACACAGGAAAACAAAAGCATGATCCTCTTCTTATTTTGGTTGTGAAGTGGTTAACGCACCTCCTTTGTGCCATAAATGGAGCCTTCATTTTCCCAGAAGATTGCACCCAGTGGCAGACAGCATTTAGAAGTGAAAGCAAGGCTTACAGGGAGCCAATCTAAACGCTGATGGTGTCGTTATTCTATAGCAATTAGATTGTGCAATCAACATTTACTCCACAATAATCCAAAGCAGAGACTTGTCCATTTTCACTTTAAATCGATAGAAACAATGTCACAGAATGACACATGCACACACAAATAAGTCAACTGTCAAAACAATATAATGTGAAAATTGTCTGAATTTGTAGAAGCGCATTTTATTTTACAGTAAACAGAACTTGAATATGAATGCATTTCCCTTGGCTTGAGCCATATAAGCATCTGTTTAGTTTTCCAGCAACAGTCTCTTACTTAATTTGAATCCATTGCTCCAATAATGTTTAACAGGTTTTGGGTATTTTGGTTGTTGCTCTGGGGCCTGGTGTTTGCAAGATTTATTAGACCTGTAGAGGATTCCACCTACCACAGTGATGGATGTGTAGCTTGTCTCCGAGGGAAATGTGAAGACCGTTGCTGTAGTAACAGGACTACTAGGGGGTGGGGTCACGATTAGTCCAGTTGTGCAAATGTGTACCTGGCAACAAGATGGAAACGTGGACCAGTAAATATACCATAATGAACTCAATGTATAGCTCCATGACAAGCTCCACTCACACATGAAGAACAAAACACCACATGCTTGTCTTACCATATATCATCATATGGGAAGATGAACTACATCATTTCAGAGCTCACACCACAATTTCATTTTAACAATATTCTTCCTCTCTCCTGTCACATTGTATGTAAATGATTCAGAACAGGGATGCACACATGTGGGACTGTATTCTGGTGACTTAGCCATAACCACAATGGTGGTCTGATGACTTTATTGGCCAATGGGAACCAGGTGACTGCCCATCAGGATATTTCACTGGGCATGTTTAAGAGAAATGCTTTCTCCAACCAGTCATCCACATGAGTCATGGTGGTGTCCTGGTAACAAGGCTATACTGTTGGACACACAATATCTCCCTGTAGCCTGTGGTCTCTCTCTCCATGCATGACTGCTCCAGACAGAGCCGCCTCTTAAGGTGAACCTTTCAGAAAGCAGACAAACCTCAGATTCAATCTTTACTGCTTCCTTATCTATTGTGCACTCGGTGTGCCAAAGGAAAGCAAAACATAACAGAGTGCTCAGAGGTGACACTGTGAGGAAAATGGCTGCTGGGCACGTATGCTGTGCTAATTTAAAAAGGACCTATTGTGCTCATCTTTAGGTTCATAGTTGTATTTTGAGGTTCTGGTAGAACAGATTTACATGTTTAAAAAAAACTTTTTCCTCATACTGTCTGTGCTGGAACACCTGTATTCATGCAATGGCATATTTACAGGCCTTAACAAAAAATCAATCAGACAGCTGCAGCTGTGAGTCAAAGAATAGATTTTAAAATCTTACTGCTGGTCCACAAAGCCCTGAATGGTCTCGGACCAAAATACATGCTTGATCTACTGGTTCCCTACGAAGCATCCAGACCCCTTAGGTCATCTGGAACAGGTTTGTTGTGTGTTACAAGAACAAGAACCAAGCAAGGTGAGGCAGCATTCAGTTATTATGCTCCTCACCTGTGGAACAAACTTCCTGTAGATCTGAGGTCTGCTCAAACTGTCAGCTCCTTTAAATCAGGGCTAAAAACACTATTGTTTACTGAAGCGTACTCTTAGATTAAATACTTACCTGCTGTATTCTACTGCCCGTACTTTTTAACTACACACTGCTGATTTATGCCTTTTATTATTCTACTTCTTTTCTTATCCTGACTGTTCAATGTATTGAGCCTGTTTTTATTTTATGTTACTGTATTTTATTATTATCACTATCATTCTCAATTTCTATTTCCCTTTTTAATCGACTGTTTTTATTGTTTTAAATTGTGTCTTGTTGCTTTTAATGTCTCTGTAAAGCACTTTGAATTAACTTGTGTTGAATTGTGCTATACAAATAAACTTGCCTTGCCTTGCCTTGCCTTGCCTCTGTCTCAAATGCTCCTTGGTGCCTGTTTCTTTAAACGCCTCTCCTGCAAAAGCCCAGTCTGCTCTGATTGGTCAGGGTTTCTGAGTCTTTCGCATCTTGGAGTCTCTGCATCGTCACTGTAGCCGCGGAATGACTGGAACAGAGTATACCCTCTTCTAGGGATCCACAGAAATCAATACTCACAGTCAAGGCCAAAGTTGTGAAACCGTGACAAGCCGTGACAATTCGCTGTTTCCTCAGTACCATAGGTAAAGGGGAGGGGATGCAATTCTTCGAGACCGGACGCAGCAGCATATATGCCTACAAGTGTAGTGTAGTCTGCTGTTAAATGCCAAAGGAAGAAGAACATCTACCAGCATGGCACACCAACAATAACATGTGGAGGATGGTGTCAAGTCCAGCTGCAGCAACAGCTGCAAAAAAACAGCGTTGTTTTTTTTCTGAGATCAGTGTATTTTTTGAATCACATGCAATAGGAGAACTACATATTTACACTCTGCAACAAATGGCAGCAGCCTGACAGGGGCTAAGCGTCTTCTTGAAGTTGAAAAATGTTAAACTTAAATGTGAAACTCAAAACACTGCGCTTGTCACTGTTACTTTTTACCCAGCCGTCCATTAACAGTGAAGAAGGGGCGGGACAACTACTTTAATAACCAAGTGTCACATGTACAAGAGCTGAACAATAACAACAATGGAGGAGAAATATGTTAATATACTGTGGGCTATACACGGTAATATATGTTTTTTGTGTTGGAGGAGGACCATTAGGGATGAATAGAAAATGTAATCTAATTTTAAAAAATGTTCCGATTATTTTTGGGGCATTTACCTTTATTACACAACAGCTAGAGAGTGGCAGGTAAGGGGGGTGAGAGAAATGGGATGACACGTACTAAAGGGCCACAGGTTGGAATCGAACTCGGGCCACTGCAAAGGACTCAGCCTACATCAGGTGCACTTTCTTCCTGATGAGCGAGAGTAATAAAGGAGTGTTTGTTTAAGTACACAGGATTCATGGTTTTGTTTTTTACTGCGATATCAAATTGGGTTTTAAGATTCGTGTTATGGCTACTAAATTTCTGGTATTGTGACATGCCTACTTTCTACCATGAAAAATCACAAATAAAAGCTTCAAAACCAAACTATTCACAACCAGTCACGTTTCAGCAGTAATATGGTCCAAACTGAAAAAATTAACAACACCAGCAACCAAGATTAATGGTTTCCTTGATGTTAGCAGGTAGCTACATGTAGCCGTGTATGTGATGTTAACACTTGCAGTAATGTGCCTGGAGCAGAGGACCATTTAAAGAAATCTGTAACAATGACGTCAGCTTGTAGCCAAAGAACAAAAAAAAAAAAGAAAAAGAAAAGGGACAGACAATTCAGAATGGCCTGAGATGACGTGAAATATGAAGAAAATCAAACATAATAAGTCCCCTTTAAATAAGTACATTTCTTTTAGAATTGAGGCAGAATGCAATCAACAGCAGCCTGCTTTAATTCCTTAAAAAATCTCTTCTTGTTTAGTTCATTGGTAGATGAGAGGCATGTTTATTTCCGAGACTGACTACTCAGCCCCCTAGGCACCTGGGGCTTACCTTTGTTGGTTTTGTCTGGGTGTTGGAAGGAGAGAAGATGAGTAGAGGTGAAGGAGGAGAGAGGAGCCGAAAGAAGCTGTGCATACAGTGCCTGCAGAGTCTCGATTGTGTCTTTAATAAACACAGTGATGTGTAAATCAAATGTATTGTTAGCCCTGTTGTCACCTGGGAGGATAAGTTCACAGGCACACGTCTGGAGTCATTAAAAACCTGATTACACCTTCCGCATGGCAAGAAGTCTTTGATGCCACATAAATCATAGCAAGATGAAAGGTTTTGGTTTGAAAAAAAGACAGAAGATCCTCAAGATCCACTTTACTGTAGACAAGCACTCTCCTTGTCTGCCTTTTACAAAGAAGCGCAAAAACACATACGCTGTGGATTAAAGATTAATGATTGAGCTAAATAGGGAGTTTTGGAGCGTTTCAGGAAGTCTGCAGCACCCAGACAACACAAAAAAGGACATTTGAGCAAAAAACTAACAAGCTGGCAGAAAATAAAGAGGAAAGGGAGTTAGCTACAAGCTCCCAGAGCCTCAAAGTGGGACAACAATGTAGGTACAGTCTGAAATCTGTTGTCAAACAGCTCACCCTTAAGTGTTCAGATAACAAAGAAAAAAGGCAGCTTTTATACGGACATGGCAGCCAAAGTTTAAATTAAAAAGAACAACGTAACAATTTTCAAAATCCTGCTGTAGGTCACCTTCACCTGATTAGATTTTCTGCTTGTTCTCAAACTTGTGGTTACACTTAAAGAATCATTAACAAAAGTTGAACAATGAATTCATTACAGTTTAATAGTTCAAAATCACCACACAATGGGTGGCTCCTACTTGAACACGGTTTACATATTATTATTATTAGCTGCACATTTCAGTGTAGGTCACAGAGGGCCTCATACTGTGGTAAATCAGCAGGACACTTGTAAATCTGCTTGTCTGTTGTTTTGACAGTCTAGCACCGAGTCAAAGCCGATCTCCAGCGGCTGGCAACCATAAAGCAGCTGCGAGTTCCTGTCATGTCGGGATTGGTGTGGAAACCTTGAGGGCTGAGCTGGAGTCGTTTTTGCGGACGAGTGGAGTCACGCATCCATGATTTCAAACGCTTGGATGGAGCAATGGCCTGTTTGGTATGATGGGGAAAAGGGAAGCCTAATTGCTGACAGAAGGAGAGTGGAGCCTTTGAACAGCAACAAACATCTTGTGAAAACAAAAAGAGCTGAGGCTGGACTCGGGTTTCCAGTTGCATGATTGTGTCGTTTTTTTTCTTTTACAGTTTTGCATTTAAATACCACTGAACAGGATATTGTAGGGTTTCCTTTATCCGATAATTGCCGGTCTTTGACCGGGAAATCTGGTGAAGTCCGACATATTTTAATCTCTCTGGTCATAATATCCGGTGAAAATAACTCCCTCTGAGAATATGTAGGCCGAATACAGCGTCCTAACAGCAAGCTTCACTCTTTGTCCACACTGAATCTGTCAAATATGCACTTCTGTTACGTCATGTAAACAAACCAAGTACCTATCAGCTGTGCACTTCAGACCACACTGGAGATGTTGCAACCACTTAACAGATGGGTGAGTACGTGATTCTTTTTCTATATTTGTACTTATATTTGCACTTATTAAACAGAAAACTGTTTTATATTTTGATATTTACTGGAAATTGCATAAAATACAACCATCAGCAACTAGGTTGTTCTTAGCGATGGTCATTTACCAGAAACTTTTAGCTCCCTGCTGATCTCTTATTCAGTCAGCTGCCACCTGATTTGGGTTTTGTTTTTGGGAAATGAGGATGTGTGGTATAGATAACACTGCATTTCAACTTCAAGAATCAGCTGTACATTGCAAAACTTACTAAGCAACAGGAAGAAACAGAAACAGGGCGTCCAACAAAAGTAGGACATTCCGATAGAAAACAATGCAATCAAATTGAGTTGTTGCTGATGCTTAGTCAGGTTGCATTCAGTTAGGACACAGTAAGCCAACGAATGTAGACAAGTGTAGTACTTATTCATATTTTTTTAATAGCACTATTATGCATGTGAGTCTAGCGCTGGGAAATATATCAATATTATATCCACATCGTGATATGAGACTAGATATAGATTTTTTCAAGGGCTGCCTCCTGAAAATCGATCAGTTGGAGACCCCTCTTAACTGACTGAGATCACTTTTAGTAGAGCAGTTTTTTTGCCAGTCAGTGTGAAGTGTACTTCTGGGGACACTTTGGTCCCCAGATTTTGCTGCAGAGTGAGTGCTCCTCACTATCACGCTGCTCTCCAGTACAGGCAGCTGCGGACACGGCACAGAAGAGGAGAGGCTTTGCACTGTAAGGCTCCGAAATATTGTCATTATCTGGCTTCTACTTAGAAGGGGTGGTTACAGCTCACAACAACATAATACGATACAGTCTCTGGCTTTTGTCTAGTTTTGGCAAAAAATGTTGTTGCACATTTACAATCAGTCGTTAGCACAGTAAGCTTGTTTACTATAATATGTGAATGTTACTGTCACACTGAATGTCCTGCTAAACCCCGTTCAAACTTTCAAACCCCATATGGAAATACGGAACAAATAGTTGAATATTTATATGGCTGCATTACAGTAAATTAGTAATTTTGTTTTCTAAACTTATCAGACTCTTGATATACTCTTAATATTTGATTTTCTCCATATCGCCCAGCCCTTCCTGAGTCAATTCAGTAAACACAGATTTTATCTGACCATAATTTCTCCCATTTGTCTGGCACACTGAATTTTTCAGGACATGTGGTCTGGCACCAACGTGGACAGAAACCTGGGATACTGACAATCAGCTGTTTAAGAATTATTCAGTGCACTGAATTAAAACATGCCATGAGGTGCTCGCTTAATAGTCAATAAGCAACAAAGTGAGGGAACATGATAATGTAAGTATTGCACATTACTCCATCTTTCTACATACTGCTGTAAATTGTGGAGAAAAAGTTACAAAAAAGGACAATATCCTTTAAACAGCTAAATATATGGTATGTTATTTTTTATATTTGCACTCTTTTCCACTTTGTACTTCAACTGCTGCATAATTTCCCTCAGGATAAGAAAAGTTCTATCTTATCTAATCTCAAATTAAGCTTATTTGTCATACTGCACTCCTCTGTTTTTAGTCAACACATTAGTTACAACTTCTAGGAAGGGATCTGCAATGCAGCAGCCACTCTATTTTACCCCCTCCCTGCCTGTGGAGTACATTACCTGTGAAGGTGCGCTGCAGGAGAGCCCCCCACTGATCTCCCCGATTCTGGCAGCTGCTGTGGGGTTGCTAGAGCTGATGAGGACGGGCCCACTGATCTCCATGGAGTGGCGCTGGGGGGGAGGAGCTAGCATGGGTTTGTGGGACATGGTGAGAGAGGTAAAGGAATGTCGCTTCTTGCTGTTCTTCTTCTCCCCTGCACGCTGGGCACCATTGCTCTGGGGCCCCGAGGAGGCCCCCTCACCAGAGTCTCCACTGGAGTCTGACGGCTTGTCCAACTCTATAAGCTGACGAGCTGCTGAGTTGAACTGTGAGAGAGGAAGAGAGGCAGGGGGCAATGAGGAGAGAGTAGTAAGGTGGAAATAACAGATAGAGGGGAAGGCGTGATGGAGCTTTAAGTATTAAAGTGATCATGAAAATGTCACTCTCTATCACAAAGCTGTCATGGAAGACCTCCATCTTTATCTAGTCAGTAGAGATTGTGAGCAGCAGCATGATCTATCAGGTCTTTGTATTAGGGTACATCCACACCAGTACATTTTCGTTTTAAAACACACACACTACACTACTACACTCCACACTACTACGACGTTTTGGGAAAATACTGCTGACCCCGTTTTAGTAGTGTGGATGGGAGGAAACAGAGACTTTTAACAATGATATAAACACCCACATTTGCTTCCTGATCTCGACCGGTCTTATCAGTCACAACGTGTAAGGCCAAATTGTTATATCTAGTTCTAGTTTAGTGTTAATGTCGAGCCCTGTGACAAGAAAAAACTTGCTCTGGTGTACACACAATGGTACCAGGTAAAGTTCACTCAGAACACTGGCCCATTTAGTTAATCTAGAGATAACGTGCAGCTCTTTTTCACCCATCAAACAATCGATTGGTTGAAGGGTAGGTAGAATTTCAGGTTGGTTGAATAAAGCCCTAGTAATATATGTTTTCAGTCGTGTGAGTATGGACAGGTTTTTTTCTGAAACAGTGCTAAAATCCTTGTGTTTAATGAGATTGTTTCCATGATAAAATGCCACTTTAAAATGAAAACGTATTAGTTTGGATGTGGCCTCAGTCTGAGGGAGCTGACGGTTCTGAGACAGCTCTTTAACTGCAGGCTTTGTGACCCTTTCATTCGGTAATGTGCAACTCTTAGGTAAAAATCAAAGGCGCAACACTAAAATGGTTTCAGTTAATCAGAGGGTGCTCTCACTTGCTGTCACATGTTGCCCGAAGCAGCTCCCTCTACTTAGGACATAAAAGCCAAGCATTTCACTCCAATTCAGGAGTCAGCCTGTGCAGGTTCATCACTGACATGTCAGCATTTTAAGCCAGATAAGCAGGATTAGGAACAAAATACCAGGTAAGGAACCTTAACCTCATTAAATTTAATACCACCTTTAACAGAAATTGTAGAGTACAGTATGAAAACAACTGAAAGAGCAACAGAAGATCCTGAGGCAATAAAAACGCTATGACCTAAATATTCACTGATCAAGCACAACCAAAAGCATTTTGGGATGCTCTGTATGTTTGTGACAGCACTGCATTTGTTTATGAGTCCCTGAACATGACCGCATACTATCTAGTTAGAAAATAACATATTGTATTCTGCTACAAAAGTTCCAGCTGCATAAATGTATAGCTTTAGACATAGTCTGCATACTGCTTCTACAAAACCCTCACAGTGTATAAAAAATATGAATATAAAAGGACAGAACACATATGAAGGGAATAAAGAAAACTGTCAATGCTTTGAAATAAAAATCCTCTCCCACAGACTAACCTCAACACACTGCTGCAATGCTTCAACCCAGTACCTTATTTAAGATTGAAACATTATTCTGAGATTCTTCCACTGTGCAAAAAGGTTGTGAAATTTCGTATATTTTTTCCGCTTGTTTATAATATTCATGACAATAGAACACACGCTGCCATTGACAGCTTTTAAGTAAAAAATGAAATCATCTTTATAGGACAAAGATTTACTTAATACTGTCTGGATTATTCCTAAAGCTTTTATGTGAGACCTGTGGAGCTCAGACAGGGAGAGAGTGCGACTGTCTAAATCTTCAAAGACATGTTTAGTGTCTGTGAAACGTATGAGCATTTCAAAAGGAGAAGAAGTATCATAGATACTTTTGTGAGACGTATATGGAAAGAACACTGCGTTCAAAGGACCTTGGCACTTTATTCTATTAATGCTCGGTGGCATTTTGACATTAAAGAATCTAGTTTATTCTTACCTCGACATATGAGATGGGAAAAATTCCAATTTTATCTCCCAGCATTCCCTCTGCCCAGTTTTCATCCACTCTGCGGATCACAGTCAGGATATCGTCCTGAAATTCAAGACACACAGGGGCATGAGGAAGAACCTAATTAAGGATGCTGCTAACTAAGAGTGTTTCTCATCCTCGAGGAACAAGCACTGAACAGAAATAATGAGGTAGGGGCGATGTTTTATTAAAAGGACATACCCAAGAGTAAATACACTAGAGTCTAAGGTATGGCATTCTGTCTGTAAAACTACTTAGTAAGCTTGTTTCTGTTTTTGCTCATGTGGAGTATAAACAACTGATGACAGAATACAAAAACATCAAAGTATGACCCAAACAGCTGGACAGTTATAACCACTCAATGACTGTAGTTAAGCAGTGCCTTGCTCTATGTGGCGTTCATTCTATCCAGTCTAATTACAGTTGTTCATCAAGAAGTCTGCCTCAAAATCTAAACCAATTCTCCAGGCGTTTTTATGAACAGACGTTATGTTCTAACACACACATAACTTGAGAAAATGAATGCTTAGAAGACAGAGTGTCACTGTAATGAGAGGTATTTTTGTTTTACTACAGTGACCACGTGGCAGACCAGTGGGTGTTACAGTGTTTCTTTGTCTCACCTTGGAGAACGGCAGACAGTCCTTATCTGCCTCCTTGTCTTTGAGCTCAAAGTCATAGAGAGCTTTGCACTGAGGTGGTGGTTGTGGCAGCGGCTTGATGACCTGGACAAAGTTGGTGGGGAAGAAGCCGTGGACTCCACCCATCTCCCCGTGGTACCAATTCTCATCCACTTGCCGGCGCAGGATGATAATGTCTCCCTTGCTGAACTTGAGGTCTCCTGGTTCCTTGCCATCATAGTTGTAGAGCGCCTTGGCACAAGGGAGCTGGGGTACACCCTACAAACAGAGATTGAGAGTGAGCTGGGGAGAGGAATAATGAATAAAGGCTACAAGTTACACTGTATTCCAGCTCTGTACTAGCTACTAATTCTTACCATTCATCAGTTTGTAGTGAATTCATATTGAAAAAGGGGCAAAATTAAGTACAATTGGTAGTTGTCAACTATCAAATTATACACCAACTAATTCAGAAATCAATTCATCAGTTTGAGTATTTTCTAACAGAAAAAAAAGGTCATAATTCCCTGATTTTGCTTCTGAAATGTGAATATTTTCTGATTTCTTTACTTCTCTATGACAGTAAACTGAATATTTTTCGGTTGTGGCCAAAACAAGACATTTGAGGACATCGTCTTTGGCTTTGGGAAACAGTGATTGTCATTCTTCACCATTTTCTGACATTTTATTACCAAACAACTAGGGGATTAATCAAGAAAATACTAAACAGATTAATCAACAATGAAAATAATCATTAGTTGTAGCCCTAGTAGTTGGTATGCATACTTAATTTGCTTATGAAAAAGAAACAGCTTTTTAAAATTTAAACAAATTGCAGTAGTGAAAAGACAGCTTCTGGAAAAACATAACAAAACAAAATAAACAAAACAACGCAAGAATGAATTCAAAAAATAAAATAAAACGTAAAACAGAGAATGAACATTCAGACTCAAAAATTAAAGTGGCACAACTTTGCTTTTTCTTTGTGAAGTCAGTTCAAGCCTAATTGTAGAGCCCCTCTTACGCTGCTTCTTCAAGGCGAGAATTTCACGCCGTTATGCCGCTTTGACGTTCTGTATAAAAGGTAAAATTGCGGAATTGGGGGGCAGAGTGGTCTCACCTTTAAGCTGCCATGAGAGGTAGTAAAAGTGCCAAAACAATATTTATACAAACACAACAGCCGGCAGGATGGGATCATGGGCGGCATGGGTGTGACGTTTTCATGACATATGTCTGTGACCCACTGCAAAAAGCAGCTAACAGCAGTTAGCAGCTAACTCAAAGAAGCAGAACAGCAGCCCAAAATGTCTGCAAATTGTGAGAAAAACAAGTGCGGAGTAGTAGACGATGACATCAGCCCCCATATAACAGGGATGGTAAATGATTGTTACTGCTATGTTATGTCATTGTTATTGTTTATAAAGTGCTTCCAACGCCTATGTTACATGTCACACTAGAGGCTGACGTTGTTGTGTTTAACTTCATGCTCCTGTCATGCCTACTTTTCCTCTGCAATGCTGGCATGCTGTCTAACAATCACACACTGGAGCGGCATGATGCCACCATTGTTTGATTCTGCGTAAAAATGCAAAGGCGGCATAAAAGAAGGGACTCTGTAGCGTTCCCATAGCCCAATCTCAAACAGGGCTTAGGATTCATACAAAGTGAATCACCAATCAAAAACAGAGAAGTGCTAGAGCAGTGCTAGAGAACAGTGGATTGCAAGGCTAAGGCCCAAAGAGGCACTGTAACAAGCTTGACAACAGCCCATATAAAAGCCATCACATTTTCAAAACAGTATTCACAGTCTTGTCACTTCTGAATCATTTAGAAGCCAGGCACTATGGGAAATAAAATTATTAGTAAGTGTTTTTGGACACTACAAACAAAAAGGACACATACATTTGAGAGTGTATGTTTCTACAGAGACCGTAAACTGTCCTGTCTGTTCCCTGATAGTGAAAAGGTCTATGTAGTGTGTTCACAGTTTAAGTGTGATGAGCCTCGCTGGTTGTGACTAGCTGACTAACGCCTTCAGAGGGCCCAGGGCTCTGTCCCTTTATCTTGCAGAGGAAGGTTTTGTATCTCAGCCTGCTAGCCTGGAGTCCTGAAAGGCCCATTCAGGGAATGACAATCCAGGGAAAGAGGGACAGCGAGTAGGGGGGAGTAGCAGGATAGAGAAGCATCAATGTTCTCCATTCAGGGTGGGTGTCCATGAGGAAGGCTTCAGTCCAAACCAACCCCCCACCATTTATCCCACTGCTGTTAGACATCTTTTGCAGTGATCAGAATCACAATCACTGGACGTAAACTCTGGAATTGACACTGCGGAGTCAACGAGGAATATAGACTGATAAGAAAAATGGCTGGAACTCAGGCAGATACTGCCAGGGTGATAAAGTAAGCCAGAGAGAGAGGGGTTAAAGCAGAGTTTCGAGCAGGCTCTGCAGTCTTGTTAAAGGCTAATGAACCGTTTAAAGGCTCAGAGGAGAATAAAAGTACAGAATGAGCCGTGATGGTGAGCCAGGGTGACATTACCCTGCTGCAGAGAATCACACAGCCTAAAGCACAGAGCCAATCGGTCTCTGGCTCTGCTGGTCCAGTCTGTGGGGAGGGAAAGGAGGGAGGAGGGGTACTGCAGCCCCCTGCACACTGCACTGGAACTGGGCCTCCTTTCAGGGGGAAACAGGGCTTTTGAGCCCACCCAGGCCTGGCAGGGAGTTTCGTGATGAAAATGCAAATGAAAGTTGAAGCTCTGCCATTTTTGTTGCAAATGACAGAGCAGGTTCAAGCTACACAAAGCCAATGGGATCTAATTACATGGTAAATATGAAATGCTTCTCCCCTTGAAAGTTTTTAAGCACTTGTTTGCACACCGAGGCCGAGGCTTAATAAAACCTTTAGTAGCAGCACAGTGTCCAAAGTCAGCGTGGTTATGTAATTACTTTTGCACATGGTAAAAACGATTGCACTCATAAAAGGTGCTGGTAAATAAAGTCTTGTATATACAAACACTGTACTAGAAAAATATCTACTTTCTATTAGCCAGAGTGGTTAGGGTTAGACTCATGGGAAGTCCAGATTTCCCAGCTGATATCTACTGAATTAGCAGTTTTTCCTTAGCAGTTCTGTACGGGACAGAACAGAACAAAGTCCTGACAAGCTAATGGGTTACAGTCCCACACTCTTACTGCCTACTTCTCAGCTGGTTTTTGAACTCCCTGTTCTGGCCTCATAAAAGAGGAGTTGTCAGCAGAGGTACATTTCCATGTTTCATTCGGTTAAACTTAGTGAGAGGGAGAGAAAATCAAGAGATTGACTAAAGGGGCCTCTGGATATAAGAGGTGGTGTGAGTGTGCATGGCAGCGCAAAACTGGGGATGATGGGTGATGGCTCTGGGGGTTAATATCCGGTTCGTGTCCATGGAGACAGTGCTGTTGTGTCTGCAGTGGACCTGCATAAAGTCGCACCACTAGTCCTGACCAAACATCCCCTCTGGAGAAGAGAGGGGTCTGTGCTTCTAACGGGAATGTACAGAAGAGAGCTTAAGATCTGCGTCAACATAAAATGCTCCTAAATGAGTCTCATCTTAGGCTTCTCTCAACACATCACATAAACACACACAGATGCACACTGATCCTCCTTGCCTTTATCACTTTTAGACCCTCCCCACGGGCAGGGCAGACTGCATTAAGGTACATCTCTGCATTAATTTCTGCCACAGAAAAGCCGGTCCTGAGTTCAGGCTCCAACACCAAAAGCCCTCGATAACAGAAATCTACATCAGATAGAATTTTTTCTGGCCTAAGGAGGAGCAGGCAAGTTTTTCCCTCACTCCACCTCTGCAATTGTTCTCAACATCTGTGGTGAAAGTTTATGGAAGTAATTATACAGCAGCACACACCACTGTTGGGCTGCTGTATCAGACTTGTAAAACTTCTCAGACTTCTAGCCTCTTTAAAGATTTAAAGTAGATGACTACCCACAGCAGCAACACCCTGTTTAAAACTATAGGTAACCACAGGGCTGTGTGCACACAAGATCTTTATTTTGAGGCCCCCAACATGGTCTGATTTTAATTCATAATTATTACAATCCTACAAAAATAAATGTAAAATAAAATCTCACTCTGCACAGTCACTTGCTCTCTCATCCCTACACTTACAATAATATTCAAAAATCCAGTAATAATATTCAGCTGCCAAACGTTTTCAAACTGGTAAAGCTGTACAATGTGAGCACATTTCTGACCCGATTTTTAAGCTGCACATCTCATTTGTCAGTTGGATGAAATTCAGCTTCATTGGGCGTTGTTAGCCATGCTGTTTACCTCTCCAAGGTTAGTGCCTTATTTTTTCATTGTGCCTGCTGCCCAACGCAACAAACAGAGTGTTTGAAAGTGCTATGGCGACACAACACATCTCTGAATGTAAAATATGGAGGCCACGTTGGCCGAGTTGAGACAACAGCATACTGTCTCTTTGATATTTCCTCTTCCTCCTATCACAACTAATATAAACGAGAGAAACATAACTCATTATTGTGAGCCGTACTGCTGTACTATTACAGACCGCCGCTAGCAAACACACTTCTACCTGACTTGGAGCTTTCAAACAAATCTTAATTTACAATTGTCGATTGCCAAAAGGGGGCAGGGGCTGATGGGCCATTTCATTCTCTATTTTACATGTACAATGTGAGCACATACATCGCGAGCTCTGGCTTAACATTGCAGACAACCTACTCCAACATTGGGCTTTGGACTTTCACAATTACATTTTTAAAAGAGGCTCAAATCATATAGTGAATGTACAGCTTTAGATAGTAGAAATTTGCTGACACCAATATTTTGTTTTGCAGACTGCTTGACATAATGAATACGTCCATCAGCATATTACCAGTTAAAATGAATGCTTTGAGGACTCGTGTTATTACCCTGTATCAGCTGGATAAACAGAGAATGAGACACATCAGTTAATTAAGCGGTCGACAGCCGACAGCTGCTTTCACAACCTCCTCACACCACATTTTAGAGTTGTTAATAGTTGTGAGGGGTTCAACGATCAAAAGAAAACCTTACAGTAATTTGTTTTTAACTGAAACGTCTGCCCCTTAAAACCAAATTAAACTTGCTTTACATTTTACCAACAACTTGTGTATCAAAGAAGACCCACATCTTTACAGTTTTATTGTCAGCTGCAGCGTTACAATATGACAGGGAACGAACATACTGAAACTGAAACTACAACTGGGAAGACAGGTCAGATGGGGCAAGATCTTACTTCTCAACAAGCATGTGTGAGAACAGTGCCTCCTCTTACATAAAGATCGGAAAAGTCCAAACAAAACACAGGAAGCCAAAGTTTGCACATCTGGATTATCTGAAAACAGAAGTCGATAAGTGTTTGCACTCATTTTCCTCTAGGGGCTGGACGACCGGGTTCAGTTCAGTACAACACTTTGTTGGAAATCAGTATTCAGGCATTAGCCTCTTCACTTTCATCATTAGATTTTGCTTGCAGTAGTCGAGAGTGCTAACGCTGTTATCTTACCTGTGTGTACGAGTGACAGACAGACAGATAAACAAAGACGGAGAAAGCCAGAGGAAAAGAGAGCGATTAGGCCCAACGTGCAGAGCATCAGCTGGTGTGTGCAATTACTCTTGTACTGCAGATAATGCAATTAGACCTGTGTGCTAAAGGGATTTGGCTGTTATAGTGTTCTCTTCCACAGCACTGGATTATAACTGAATTACCCAAGTGTTCTGCTCTACAGCACAGCCAAATGTCAACTACCAGCGAGCAGACAGGCATAAAAACACAATGCATGCATGCACGTAGTGCTACGGAGGTAACACTAGGTCAAATGGGGATAATTACACTAACAGCTTGCCTTTACGCAGTAATGTTTGCAAGAGATGTTTTAATGACAATAAAAACAGGCGTCCTGTAGATTTGTTACAGATGCAGTTTCAACACAGTTAAATTGTTATGCTATAAACATGGTTCAGACAAGCAACCAGCGCAAAAACCTCAATAAATTATGAACCTGCTATTGTGAGTACGTCAAGGTTACACGTAGCTTTTGCTCTTTCAGCAGTTCAAGGGTTGTGTGTAACCACAGTAGACAGAAACCTTTACCCCCTATGTGTAAGTGCCAGACATGACTCCACTCCCATATGGACACCTCCAGGAACTCCACAGGGGGTGGAGAATGAGCAGGGGGTACTACTGCCAAAACAGTGTATACGGGTGGGTGGGGGGTTGTCTGTCTGGTTTGCCCCTCTACAAACATTTCCAGGCCAAGACATGTCAGACATGCTACGAGAGGGAGCACAAGCGGCATCTGCCACACTGACCAGGTGGTCGTAGGACATTTGGTGTTCATTACCAAGTCGCTGTTAACTGATAATCGTGCCACCAACATTGTGGCACAAGCACTGACACATGATGGGAGTGAGGAATTCTGATGGCATGGGCCATCTTGATTCCATTAGCGCTGCATTAGTTTAAATTGATTCCTAATGGCCTTTTTAATGACCGCTGTAGAGCAGGCTTCTTTCACTGCCTCCCCACACTGTCTAAAAACCTGAGGGTTTATTGGTGTCAAATGCAGGAACTGGACTACAGACAAAGAGAGGCAGACAAAAGGCAGTGATATCAAGCCAGTAGCCAGAAAGAGACCATTTAGATGTCATCAACAAAACTAACCAGCACACAGCTGAAGGGCTGAAATTGTACATGTAGTTGTTTTTGTATGTTTCATATACAGTCTGTTTCTATATTAACTTCTCTTTTTTAAACTGTACTTGATATATGGTTATGGTGAATAAATCTTTTGTCTAATTGTACTGACAGTAGGTTTATTAATAATACTAAAAGAGAATCTTTATTCATGGCATATTTTTGCTGCACTTGAAAACAAATTGGTATTGATTGATTGACGGACGGCTGTCGGTAAATATCTGTCGCCCTAGTTGGTACGGTGTGTCCCACACTGTAGCCCCAGTCAGCTTTGACCCAGCATGCTGAATTGCTGTCGGTGATGGCAGAGTCCATCAGTGAATGAAATCACTCTGATTGGCAGTTCAGCTCAGCACAGAAGAAGAGAAATGGAAGTGAGTAAGTCGAGATGGACTGATACCAAAACAAAACTTGTGATATTAGATAAAATGTTAAATATGCTTTGTTCTTTCCACACTAGATTTTATTGTTAATGTGCTAACTGGCTAACTAGCGTCAAAACAGTCTTCCAGTTTCCCTTTTTTGAATGATGATTACAGACTCCCGTTGTCTGCTGCCGTGGAGAGTTGTTTCATCTAACGCAAGTACCGAACATAGGTGCTGGTTGGCCATCTGTAGTCTTTGCAGCATGTTCATGTGCTACTTTTTGGCCGAGACATGGAGACGTCAGCGGATGCAGCAGGGGGCCTTCGTTGCTGCTAGTTCTCTGAAGTCCGTTTAGTGTGTCTGGGCTTTAATTATTAAGGTTTATTACAGTCAAACTACTGCTCTCTGCTACTATCCAATAAAAGAAAAGTTAATGTCATGTTATATTTATCTTTTAATAAAAAAATATAGTGTACGCCCTCAATTTCCAATTTTTTCCTGTGGTGTCCAAAATTGTATCAAATACCTGTACTGTATTGACTTTAGAAATTCCAGTATCGTGACAACACTGGTCCCATTAGAGGTAAATGTGGTGTATATCCAGTTAGTAGCTATATCCACAAAGTATAAACATGACGATCACCAAGAATGATCCAATCGAGTGAAAATATATAAATAGGACATGCCAAACTGTCACTCACTGACATTTGAATAATGCCGTCACACAGGGACCTTCAGATGAGCAGCTCCTGTCACAGCAGAACCTTATGACACAGCTCCCTCTTTGGGAGCCGTTGTCTCCCTCTCAGTTTGAGACAAAAGAAAAACTTCCATTCTCTGGTTTCTATGGAAACTCCACACAGGAGCACTTTTTTGGCTATTTATGGGTCTCTTGACAGTGCCGTGAATCTTATAAAAGGGAGTTACCGAGAATCCAGCCAGTGTCCCGTTCTGGGAGAAAGTGCAATGATGGGCCCCTGGGCAGTGGTGAAGTTAATGGGCTTTCACAAAAAACCCCCAAAAAAAACAGTTTGACATTTTGGGAAATGTGCATTTTGCATTAAATAAATATTCAGTAGAAAGGAGGAAGTCCCTCTGACACTACAAAACCTTTATGGCAGCATGGTACTGAATGCATCATTTTTATACATCCCCAAGCCATGAAGTCCAGGAATCTGCAAATGTTAAGTGTCAAATCCAAATGGTTGTACTCAGAGCTGCAACGATTAATCCATTAGTTGTTAACTTCAAATTAATCACCAATTAATCTGATAATCGTATGAGTCAAACTCAACTCAAAATTGTCTGATTCCAGCTTCTTAAATGAGAATATTTTCTGGTTTCTTTACTGCTCTTTGACAATAAATTGAATATCTTTGGGATGTGGACCAAACAGGACATTTGGGGGGGTCTACTTGACCTTAGGGAAACACTGGTTGACATTTTTCACCATTTTCACCATTTTAGACAAAAAAAACAACTAATCAATGAACTGACAAAGTAATTGACAGATAAACACAAGGTTTCCCACACATTCATTTATTTGTGGTGGCCCACCACGATAAGAACATCTGTCACCACATAATGATTCGTTATTTTTGGAGCTGGACCGGTCATTATGAGCACTGATGAAATATAGGACTGCAACGATTAGTCGACTTATCGATGACTAATCGACTATTAAAATAATCTGTGACTATTTTAGTAGTTGACTAATCAGTTTGAGTCATTTTTCACAGAAAAGTACTATAAAAGCACCCCAAAATATTATTGCAGCTTCTTACCATCAAATATTGGCGGCTTTAGACACTCCCATGACGGTGGACTAAAACCCTTTGGCGTGAGTACGAAACAAAACATTAGATGACATAATTTTGGGGTTTGGGAGAGACAGATCGACATTTTTCAACATTTTAACACATTTTTCGATAAAATGATTAGTCAACTAATCGAAGAAATATTCGACAGATTAGTCGAAAATAATCGTTAGTTGCAGCCCTAATGAAATATAGACACCATTTGGTAATTTGTTGTACCAAGGGAGTGCAGAGTGTACCCTGGATACAGACAGAGCAGCAGAACGCCAGGCAAAGTGAAAGTGAGACTTAACCGTGTCTGAAAGTTTGCTTTCACTCGCCTCTGCAACAGCCGATCCTCTCATTCATCAATCTGATCAGCTCTGATCAGACTGATCACTTATCCAGCCCGCAACTCAAACTGGTACTGAGGAAATAAAGACCCCATGAGAGCATTTATGGAGTCCTAGTTTTATCTAGGTCATTATAGGAAATGTTTACAAATGAATGAATTATTATTACAATATTGGATTTACAGTATTTGTGAATCAACATGATAAATTACCTTAACTTTCCCAGGTATTGATTTCTCTGGCATTTCCCATAGAGAAACAACTTTCCATGCTTTTTGTTGGACCACTTTCCACTATACCAGCACCATAATGCAATAAACGGAGCCCACAAGCAGAAATCTGAATCAATCAAATCCAAGCCCAGCCCTGGGGAACTGTGAATCATTTATCTACTTGACTGCATTTTGTAGGGAGGGAAAGAGGCAATAAACCATTCAGGCTTTTCAAAAGCTTTACCCTACGACAATCCACTGTGCTTGTTTGTTTCCCTCACTACATAGCAAATGAGGTCCCACACATTAGTCTACAAGCACGACAACACTCAGAGCAGTCTGGAGCCCAGATGGAAGCTTGGATCACATATGAGATGAACAGGAAATTTTCAAAAGTCCTCGAAACTCTCCTGCTGTTCCTCCTAATTTTCTTCCATGTTCCTGAGTCAGTGAAAGCATCCCTCACTTCGCCTCATGCTAAGATACAAAAAAACAGGACAGTGGCCACTACTCCCCTAAGTGCCAGTTACACACAAACACATCTCAGGGGTAACCACTCACTGACCCCAGCAATCTACCATTTTTATGCCAGTTCCTGACCCTGAGGTGCAGTCTGGGGGCTCATGGGAATCTGGGTGCTAGACTATGATCAAAGCCATTCTTCCTGGGGTTGGGATACAGGCAGGGTACATAAGGCAGCCATGTGCAAAACCAGGAAATACATTGAGATTTCTGTGTTTAGGTGGTGGTGATGGTGGTGGGGTCTATAAAAACATTCAACACATGGACATACAATCAAGACATTTCTGAGCTGAGTGCACTTAGTAAGCTATAGATTAGTCATCAGAAGAAAAGCATTTTAGCAGGAAGGGAGTATGGATTTATGGGAGAGCGTATGCACACACCGTAGAGCTGTCACACATGCGGTTTTCATGAAGCTCGTGTGTTTGGGTTTATGTGTAGGCTCTACTATAAAAATGCAATTGCACGAAACCACTTGCACATGAACTGGCACATCTCTTTGGGGAGCCTTATGTGTATGGGCTGGTTTCTTTACCTGGCTGGCCTCAGATGAGGAGTAAAGGCCGGTTCTGGGTGGCCCCGGGATCACCCAGTCTGCGTGTCTGACTACGAAACTGAAAGAACAGAACTTTTTAACTCTGTGCCAGTTCATACACGGGGCTTAACAACTGTTCTCACAGGAACCCACTCACATTTCAGAGCAGACAGAGAGAGCAAGGAAGCTAGACGCAAACTAGAAAAAGAGTGGGAGAGAAACAGTGTGAGATCAAAAGACCAAAAAGAAATGAGGCACAGAGAGGAAGCAAGGCTTGCCATTCTGAACCTATAATATGGTTCTGTGACACGAACACGCAGACTAGTAAAGTAAGAACAATTAGGGGTAGCAAAAACGGAACTGGGATGGGCAACTGATGAAAATCAGATGAGTAACATTTCCAAATAATTTTCAAGAGTTTTACAGATCAGATCTAGAAATCAGTCAAAAAGCAAAATGTATGCGCATGGTGGATAACAATGTCCATTTAATATCTATTTCTATCTGCAACACTCTACTCAACCTCTACCCAGTATTGGTGAATCGTTTCCAATAAAAGTAGTTGCACTAGCTCCAAAAGTTGCTTATATTTGCCAGATGACTTCATACACTCATTTGCATATTGGTGACTATATTGCGCATTAACGGAGCATTAAAACGTCCTTATATTAGATTGAATACCGTGGTTAGCACTGTCGCTTCACAGCAAGAGGGTTCCTGGTTCAAACCCGGAGTGGGGGGTTCGAACCTCTGGGAGGGGGAGCCCAAAAACATGCAGGTTAATTGATGAATCCAACATTGAATGCAAGTGTGAATGTGAGCTTGAGTGGCCGTCTGTCTCTGTCTAAGGGAGCGATCACACCGAGATGAAACGCTATAAATGCGACGCCAGTAAAACCATTGTTTTCCTACAATACGGCGTGTCTGACCGGCGTTCAAACGTCTTTTTAGACGGGTGTTTTTCCAGCATCTTTTAGATGCGCGTAGACACTGAAAAGTTAAAATATTTTCACCTTTTTGAGCATCAGACGGCAGTAGCTAGCGCGCATTGAATAAGCATTTCCAGCGTTTCAAGCATCTTTGAAGCACCCGTGTCTCTAGCGTCTCATTTCTGTGTGATCGCCCCCTTAGCCCTGCGATAGTCTGGCAACCTGTCCAGGGTGTACTCTGCCTATCCCAGGATACGCTCCAGCCCCCCCGTGACCCCCAACAGGATAAGCGGTTACGAGAAATCAATGTATTAGATTCGATAGAAAAATCCTAAACAAAATATTTGAGTGGCACACTATCGCATATACAGTACACTATAGCGCAACACCTTGTTGCGCTTCCAATCCAGACAGCAAGCGTGTCAACTTATCTACAGAAAGTCACTATAACTGAACACCCACGGCGAGCAGCATCGCATCTCCACCTGCCTGTTCCACACCTACTGCACAGCACAAGAGGAGAGAGGGGGAGAGACCCCGGCTGATGGTGGAAGAGCTATGGATTTTGATTACTCTTTACAGCATGCATGGGAATAAATTGTTTCTCTGTTTAGTCCAATCAAGTCACTAAATTAGTCGCTGGTTACTATTTAGACATAAAGTCACTGAAAGGATCTGGAAAGTTGCTCAATCTAGCAAAACACTCGCCAACTTGGCCAACACTGCCTCTGACCATGCTGTAACACTATTTAAAGACACTGGAGACGAGTCAATGTTGCCTCCCGTGAGTACAATTAGATTTTCACCCACTACCAGTGGCAATAGCTGAGTAAGCACCTCACTAATCAATAGAGTACTTGAGTAAAACTAATTATTTTAATCAGTAATTAGATTGTAAAATCATAGGCACCTTCATTTGTCAGGTATTTAGTAACCTGGATTAGCACTAAGAGAGGAGATGCACATAGGAAGTTTGCTTGTATCCAAGCTACAGAGGGATTAGTTCACAAATGTCACAGTATCTGTGTATTGAGTACCAGTCAATATGAGCTGAATACTAAGCATTTCCTCACATTACTCTCCACTGTGCTGGTGAAAGCGTGCAGTGTCTGTGGCCTTTTGTTCCTCTTAGTCATTCAGGGTGAGCCACCTGCTCTGCTCTGCTTAGGCTGACTTCGATTTACGCAGGGAGTTGCAAGTCTTCGGGAAATCTGACCAGGAACTGGACAACTACCCACTCTGTGGGCTGCTAAATCTCAAATAAAACCTGCTATAATCACAGCTGTCTATTGTTGTCTGTGAATTATCTTACAATTGTCCACTGTTGCATGTCAGACTAGTGGGCAACTGAGGGACATTTGCTTGCATTGGCTGGTATTTGTACTCCTCTACAGTGGACAAACAAAGCCAGGATATTGACACAGTACTGGCTCAGGGCCAAGGCACAAACACTGCATCTGTTTTCCGTCTCAAGAAGCACCACAGCACTGACCATTTTTCACTTCCTTAAGAAAGTGTGTGAGTGTGTTTGCCCATTCCACCCTCAACTGAGCCCAGATGTAACATGTAGTTGCTAGCTTTCCTTACTCTCCACTGAATACTAAAGTGAGGCATCACGTTCTGGAGTAAGAAGTGTAAATCTCAGGAACTCCATTTTGGAGCTCTCACTAGTTTCTTGTTCTTCTGCAAAAGGTTTGCTGAGTGGTTAAAACTTAACAGGACTGTGCTGCACAATTACAGCAGTTTCTCCATTTAACGAGTTTGTGTCACTCCTGCTCTGGCGGAGTCTTCAGGTTTGTGCTTTGCAAGGACAGTTCAGTTTTCACTTTACAGCAGAAATGTAATGTGAAAACAGCCAGCAGTTCTATGTTTTCTGGCGCTCAGTATAAAAAGAGAGTATGTAGCATATATTTATACAATAACGTGTTAGTAAAGAATCTAAACTTTTCATGACTATCTTGGTTTTGACTGGCCATTAGAGGCCGGAGCAAAGCTCATAAGCCTGGAGACATTTGACAAGCAGACAATTCTGCTGGCACAGACTCACATTACAAAAATCCCAGGTTGCTGTGGTTACTCAGTCCACAGTAATACCATTAAGCACTGGGGAGAAAAGAGAGACAGATGCTGGTGCCTCTAAAACTAATCAGGATGTCCATATACATGGGAGCTAATGGGCCTCTCCTTGACATAATCAGCATGAAGATCACACCTTTCTAACATGGAGAATAAAAACACAGGCTGGCTGGCTCAAGCCTGCACTGATATTTCAACACGCTGTTGTCGTGGACCTGTTTGTGTACTGACTACACACCTGTGTTTTTGTGGGTGTGCACTGTATAATGGTCCTCGTGGATCTAAAGTCAGTCTGTGACTCATTAAAACAAACATCGCCCTGGCTTCATCAGGCCAAACTCACAGAGGGCTCGGTTTGTGGTTGTGTAAAACAACTGGGCTCAAAGTGCATGGGCCTCTAATCAGAAAAGGTATGATGGGATATGAGTTGGAACGTAGTTCTCCAGTCAGCGCTTGTGGTGGGATGTGTGTGGAGACAGCATATTATGGATGAAAGCCCCTACCCCAAGTCTTTGTTAGCGCTCTCCCATATTCAACTCCACTTCAATAATTAATCACACACTGTCAGCAACAGAGACCCCACGCATGTGGAGTAACTGCAAACACACACTTTCAGTAGCCTGGTTTTCAAGATTCATGCTATTTTATTCCAAAATACAATGCAGACTAATCATTTTCTTACCACCTGTATTGGAGAAGGAAAATCTCAAAAACTATCTCAATGAATCTATTGAAAAAAGCTACTTTGATAAATTATTAAATACTGTTTTTTATTCTGCCAAAACTGTCGAAAGCTGTTTTAGCACAGAAGTTGCACTACATGGCCACTACGAAGCGCCTTCTTTACTTTTTAGCACAGGACCAGACAACGATCCTACAATGTCGCCCCAGTGTGGGATTTTAAGGCCCTGACACACCAAGCAGTCGGTGTTCGGTCATTGGGGAGGGCTTCGGTGAGCATCCGTGGCCCTCTTGTGTGTCTTGGCTCTTGTCGGTGCTAGTTGGCTTTTTCAGCTGATTCAGCATGTTGAATTGGCATCAGCGGCTATGGCAGTCGTGACTGGCAGTTCAGCTCAGTGCACAAGAACAGAATCAGAAGTGAGGAAAGTAAGCAAACAGCTAGAGTCCAGAGGCAGTGAGACCAAAACAAGCTTGCTACATAAGGTAATTTTTTCTTTTTTTTTTAAGCCATTGAGCTCTCTGGCAGAAATAGTTCATGATGGTTGATGGTTTGTGTTACTGTTTACTAGCGCACTGTAAATATGCTTTATTCTTTCAACACTGAATGGTGTTGTTAATATGCTAACTGGCTAACTAGCCTCAAGACGGTTTTCCAGTTTCCCTTTTTGAGTGACGTTTTTACATACCACTGCCATCTACTGGTGTGAAAATTTATTTCCGCTTACGCTAATGCAGAACATATGTGCTGGTTGGCCCCCAGTTGAAGTCTTTGCGGTGTGCTCATGTGCAACTTTTTGGGCAACGAGAGGTGACGCAGCGTAGGGCTTTCGTCACCGCTAGTTGTCTGGAGCCAGTTTGGTGTGTCTGGACCTTGCGACAGCATACGCCAGCAAAGAGGGGTGTCAGGTGGGATATGCAACAGTAGCCATGTTTCCATCAGCCTGTTTAGATGCAAATCTAGAAGTATCGCATTGGAAAATTATGATGGAAGCAAATCTAGAAGTATCGCATTGGAAAATTATGATGGAAATGGCAAAATTCGAATTAAAATCCCCTGATTCGCACAAACTAAAATACGCTCGCTTTAGCCGGGTTTTGGTTGATTCGAAAAAATGTTGATTCGCAAAACGGGGGATGGAAACAGTTATGTTCGAATTAAGTCTGACGTAGCGCACCTCTCTCCATGGTGATATCCACACTCCGGGTCGGGAAGGCGGTAATGCATTTACAAGCTGGTTGCCAACCGCCAGAAAACGTAGAAGAGGAAGAATGCGAGACTTGCTTTGTTTCCGGTTCTGCGGAAAACTCGCGCAAGTTCGTAGTTTTCACCAAAGTCCGTACATTTAATGGAAACACACAGGATTCGTATTTCTTTTAATGCGCATTTCCCAATGATTTGAATCACTTTTGGATGGAAACATAGCTAGTGTCAACCTCTAGTGTGACATATAACATGCATGTCGGCAGTCCTTTCTTATCAATAACACATGGCATAACACGGAAATATCAATCATTTACCATCTCTGTGATATAGCAGTTTATCTTAACCTCTGCTCAGAGGGTAAAGAGCTCTGAGACCTCATTGTCTCCCCAATTTGCGCACATTTCTGGAACTGTTCATCCTCTGTGAGTTATCTACTAACTGCCGCTTGTTGCTTTTTAAATCTCCCAGCATCGGGTTGCACACATAGTACACCATCAAAACGTCACACCTGTCCCGTCCATGGTCCCGTCTTGCCAGCTGTTTTTCACAGACATCGATTCGGCACTATTACTGCCTTTGCTGCCGGATTAAAGGCACAATAACTCTGTACCCCCATTCCACAATTGTGCCTTTTAAAAAGAACGGCGAAGTGGAATAATGGCGTGACATTCCCGCCTTGAACAGGCAGGACAAAAGGGACTATACTCTGTGATTCCAGCTTAATTGGGGTGGGTTCTCTGTTTATCTGTGTTTTTCTATCACTGTAAACAGAATCCCTTCGAGTCTTGGACTGCTGTCAGTAATAAAAAAAAAAAAGACATCTGAAAAACTATTCATTAGTTGCAGACACACATCGATAGTAGGCCTGGAATGCTGATAATTTTCACAAGATATTGTTAACCTGGGATCTTGATAAAATCATTCTCTTCAAAGATACATAATGCTGCAATTTAGTTTCACTTATCAGTTTTACTGCATTTAACTACCTGTGACAAGCAGCCTTGATTAGAAATGTATGCTTTAGGGAGCCATCTACAGTTTCCGAGTCTCTTTTGATTGTGACTACTGTTTTGACTGCAAATAAATGTGTTGCGACAACCCATCGTGCATAAGCTGTGGCTGGGCAGTAACACTGGCACTCATTACAGCAGATATGCGGAAAAAATACATAATGCCTCAAAATAAAGTATGCAACACATCATCCTCTGGACTCCGGATACCCAGTGCCTTCTCACAGCTGGGACAAAGATGTCACTCAGGGGACAGCCGCAGATTAACTGCACCTCTGGGCTCTCTAAGAAAAACAGGAAACTTTTCAGCATATAGCAGAACAGCAAACACCCTCAGCTTACAGAAGAAAGGCCAGAGATCTGAGGAAAACATTTAAAATATTTGATAGAAATATTTTTCTCCATCTCAGAAGGAGGTCTGGGACCACACATCTCTTGTACTGCAGCAAGGTGAGCCACAGGCAACCGCACTGTGTGAAGATGTATCAAGAGCCAGTAATAGCTCCCAGGTCAGAGGTCAAACAACTGAAAAACGAAACTCCCAGCAAATCATGATTCTGCCTTAGGGATGGGAACTGAGCACTTAACATGCCAGCGGTCAAACGGCCCATGGATGACCAATCCTGGTCCACCAATCACAACACAGGGTGAGAGGTCAAACTGCTCTGTTAAGGCCAGGCAGGTATTAGGGGCACCTTGGGAATAAAGGAGGGACACAATGAGACACATGTTGTCAAACAGCTGACAAAACAGTTAAAAGAATATACGACACTAAAAACAGTTGTAAATCAATTTGGTGTCAATACATAACACCAAAGCCAGGAGACCAGCTTACATAATGTTACTGATGTAGACTGCATTAATATATGACAGCACACCTACTCAAAGTGGTGTGTAAAACAACTGATAAGAGCAGGTCCACAAAATATTTTTTCAGGAACCTTGGCCACTGGACCCCACATATAAAGAAGAGCTAAAGAAAGGCTTTCATTGGCCCCCACAGGTGTGACAGGGGGATGTTTAAAGAAGGTCATGACTGCTTCCCTTACTATTGTCATGCTGACAGACTTGGCAGGAGATGAGATATGGACGGAAGAAGCAGGCTTGAGCTGTTGGCAAATGTGGCATTTTTGGTTGGTGGACCACCCCAGAGTTTATTGTTAAAACCGCTGGAAATAACAACAAACACATCTTTGTTAACACAACCTACACAGTGAGGTTAAATGTAATCATCAGTTCGCACAGAGCAAGACAGTTGAAACTGTCCAGAAAATAATGGCCAGATGGCTAGCACTTTGGATGAATATGAAAAGATGTCTTGCAACAAGACACAACTGCCGCAGCTGAGTCTGCCCCGGGGCTTTCAGTTGCCGAGGCTGAGGCACATCACTGCATGAATGACTATCACCAGAACTACAGAATTCATGCGTACGACAGACACAGGCCTCTACCATCCTTTCAAATCCACCACACTTACCAGCAAGTCAAAGAACAGCATTACAGCGAACAGCAAAAACAACAGTCAAAAGGCACACATAAATATACGTTGAGATTTAAAGAAGGTTTACTGAAGAAGGTGAACATGAGCTGGCAATTGGGGCGAGACTAGACAAGCCCAATGTTTTGAGGAGAAACAGTGACCTGCAACTACTCATGGCATTCCTCAGAGACACACTCACTAACACAAAACATCCTTCTCCGTCTGGGGGAAAGAGGTTAAAAGGAGACTGGGCAAAACAAGTCAACTCATTCCTTTGTGAGTCTGGAAAATCTTGAAAGCCCTAAAAGACAAAGAGAGGCACACACCCTTAGTCAGGGGAGCAGTGTTACCCTACAATGAAGAGGCAATGGCTGCACCTTAATCATAAGATTACGTCTTTTGAGCTGCACCTTGGGGATTATGTAAACCTATACGTAGAGGACAGTAATTTCCCACAGCGTAACTCATTCATTGTATGTTTTTTAAAACACTGTAAGAATGATGAGGAATGTGAAAGTGATGATGAGTGTGTTAGACTGCTCACATGTTCAAGTTGCAGATTCTCCTCCAATGCATAACGGGATAGGCTCCACTCCACTGTGAGCTTGTAAAGGATGGGCAGTTTAAGAAACAGATAAATTGATGTATTTTCAACCGTCTGGGCTCCACATCATTATGTTCCACTTACAAGTTGGTGGTGTGAAAATGTCTCATTATCTGCTTACTCTCTGAATACTTTAACGCAGTCAGAAAACATTCATTTAAAAATATAATCAATTATCTGGCACTGAAAAACTGCACTTGTCAACAAGAAGCAAACTGACTTGAGGTGTATTAGATAAGTGCGTATAAACAAATAGTGGCAACCAGAGATGCAGACACACAGGTTGCCTCACTAAATAACAAGTGTTTTGTTTCCTCAGAATGAGAGTCAGCAGTCAGCCGTAAGAGGAGAGCGGGGAGCGGTGCCGACTCACTGTCTAATAAACTCTAATCTCATTAGACCTCTAACAGGCTCCAGCCTGGATTTAGAAAGCAAGGAGGGAGGAGGTACATGGCAGAAATTATGGGAAAAAAATACAGCTTGTGTCAGTGTCTCATAAGAGAAAATTACAGGTGGCTCCCAAATCCCTGACACACACTGTCCAGAAGGTCACGGCTACTTGTAGACCTCCGTGGGAAATACAGAGGAGGCAAGGGAAAAGTGTGAGCGTGTTGAGAGAGCAGGAATGAATAAACCAAAGCCCTCTTGAAAATTTCCCGGTGGAAAGCAGTAAGTATGTGTTTGCCAGTATGTGGGCAGTGTGAGGGTGTAATGACGGGGTTCTGTCGCGCAGGCAGAGGTCAGCCAGTCGGCCAAGAGGAAAGGCTTCAACAACAATATGATGTCATCAAAGAGGGCCAGTGTGACTCATCGACCTCAGACAAGGGAGGTGCACAGGAATTTTAATGAGATACCTCTACATAAGGAACCCATAAACAACATTCTTTTTCTCCGAAGAAATAAATCAACTACAAAGAGATGGGACAAAACACACCGCAACGTTATTATAAAAATAACTGGGAAACGAAAGACTTGGCAATGTCTTGTGGGTAGAATTAGACGTCTTCCTTCAATCAGTAGCAAATAATACCAACTTAAAAGGCTGCGTTTTGCTTCCTGTTTGTTTAGAATCAATTCAGTGGATTTGAAGATAATGAGAAGTAATGGCAGGTGGAGGGATCCATCAAACGTAAGAGGCCTATAAAAAAGAAAAAAATGTTCCTTGTATAAAGCTCTCATTACCAAAGACGAGACAATGACCTAATTACATCCCCAAGAGCCGAGGAAAGAATAGCGTCTCATTTCCCATCAACTAAACACACAAAAGACAGACACGCATACGCACACCAACACACTCATCAAATAGGTAGAGTGACGTTATTAATGTTAATTAAAGCCTTAATACATAAGCATTAATGCATATGTTAGAGCTCTACATATAACCTAAGCTTGGTTAATACACAGCATCAAATAAAAATGAACACAAGTCAGCAAATCCGCTTTTATGTCTGCTTGGAAATGTCCCTGACTCTCTTGAACAATACAAGGAAGTGGTTCAATGGCTTATAACACTAACGAGGAAAGCCATCATAGTGAAGTGAGCCAGGGATGACCCTCCTTCTACTTCCACAAGGAAACCTCTGATGTCTGAGGTTGCGACTCTGCAAGAAATAGGACACTATATCAACGGAAGAGCTCATCTTGTTCTGCAGAAATGGAGGAAACCGTAGGAATCTCAGGGAGTTAAATATAATCTGGAGTTAAGTGGATAATAACTGTGGACAAATGTCTGAATTGGGCATGAATCGGATCCATGTGTACAATAATTATCATTTAATTTCACCATATTGTGTCTCTTATTATGCAAGCGCAGTGCCTCATTTCTTTTTTTATCTTTTATGGACTAGTGCTGTAACATTATGGTTTGTATGTTTGCTTTTTGAGAAAAAAAAATGGATAAAATAAAGGTTTTTAAAAAAATGAACATGAAAGCTTTTATGACAAAGACAGAAATAATCATAAAAGGAACTCTATTTTGAGTGTGAGGGAGTACTGGCTTAACTCTCCAGAGGACCATAACAGAAGATAACTGAAGATATCCACAGAAAGCTCTCCCTAATTCTTCTTCCCTCTTCCTCATTGGCTTCGACCCCTGACTGCCATGACTTCTGCTCCCTAACCTTTGACTTCCAGACAGCTCCAATGGCTTTACTCACTCTCACGCAAAAATACCACTGAGCTATCTGTTCTCAATCTGCGTGAACAAAATACTGTGTTACATGAGTCAACAAGGGCAAGAGGAAGACAAAACATCCATGTAATGGAGCACCACGGAGGTGAGTCATAAACCTGACTGTGAAGGGCCAGACAACCACAGCTCCACATTCAAGACGAGCCTTTTCATTCCCCTCATCAAAGAAATGCCGGGGCAGAGTGTCAAACAACTGCTGCAACCCTGGAGATGGTGAGAGGAGGGGCAGAAGAGCTGACTGCGCGAGGTTACTCGCTAAACATTTGTCCCTTTTGGTCCTGACGCCTTCACTTAACACTCATCAGCTTCTGTTCCCGGTAGCCTTCCATATACACAAATTCTCTCTTGGCTACTATGCGCGTGTCGGTCAGTCAGTAAGATCAGAGGGGACCCGAAACAAAACCCTGTTGTGCATCTGTCAGGCAGTCCCCACCGCTCTCCCCTCCCAGCCTTTCTCTGGCCATATAAGAATTGGAGGTGGAGCTCTGCTTGAACGGGGGCACAGCACCAGAAGAGCTGCTTCAAGCTTTGAGTTACCCCAAAAATTCGGGGGACAGATGACGAACAATAAAGAAGTGGGACCGAGGGTGTCACCCAGGGGCAGTGAACCGCTCAGTCCCCATGGAGCACTGGCCAGAGATCAGAATGGGCAATCAGCAAGGGCTTTGATCTCTGCCTTTTATGTCCTGAAAACGTTACACCTGCACAGCCATGTCTTTTCTTGTTCTCTGTCATCAGCTGAATGCCTTAGGGTGGTGGCATAGACTTGGGAGACGCTATTAGTAAGTAGCATGACATTCTACAGAATAGCTGGAAATGCAAGAAAAATAGGAAACGGCATTTGAATACACTCCACAATTGTAACACTCAGACAAAACGCTTTTATACACGGTGTGTGCATGGGGGAGGATTGTACCCCGCATGCCTACACTGGGGGATTATAATCAACTGTCAATCTTAAAAAAAACATAAGAGAGGTGAAATAATGTGGCAGTCTCAAGTGTCCACCTCTTTATCTCAAACAAACAGGCTTTTCAGAATCGAGGGAAATTCCACAATGCACAAACAGCTTTGAAATGAGCACGAATCCTCTGAAGTGATACTATGGCAAATGAGGCGGGTCTCCCAGTAGCGATTTACAGCAAGGCCTCTGATCTTCGTACCTGCATGGCTAGGCAGACACATTATCAGCTCTTTGACATTCCAATGATTCTACACAGGACCTTGACATCTTTTCATCTACCTTATCCTCCCTACGTGGAGACCAGAGGTGCTCAACAAGGGGCCCGCGGGTTTTCCACATTTTTTTCTGCTCTCTCACATTTTCTGAAACCGTCACACATAGTATGTACTACTAGAAGTGTCATTTGGATACATCTACAGCATGAAATACCAAGAATATTGATAAAGGCACTATTTTTTTTTCACAACGGTATTTTTTTCTGTTACGTGCTGACATTATAAATCCAAACAAAATATTCTGGGCAGCTCAGAGAAAAGTAACACATCCACAAGCAAGTGTGATTTTGAGTTTTATAACATACATAGCAGCAACAACATACTGGAAATTGAATTTCCTAGAGATTAGTGTAAATAATACAGAAAAAAACAGTTTTTGTTGGAGGTAAAGGTTCAATAAATGCCACTAAAATGCCACCAAAATATTAAAGCAATAAATGCCATGACATCTGTTAGCCTCAGCACCTGCTTTCAACTGGTAAGTGTTTCCACATAACCATTAAGAGAAAAACACTGACTCATTAAAATCCACCCATGTTAACTTGGCCGTACAGAGGCTTACAGAAAGAAGAATCTTAAGTATTTTTTTCCTACTTCCCTGAGTTGGAAAGCTCATCTCTTTCTCCCTCTCTCACCTCTTTAAATAAAACTGCTGAAAAACAGGGTCCCAGCATTTCACGTTTTCTTCTGCTTCTCTAACTATACTTTACAACTCCTCTCAGTACCGCAGATTAAACAACCACCCTGTAGTCCCGCCCTGCAATTCTCACGTACATTCACAAGCCACACTACAGCAGGGATCTGAACAGAAAGAAAGACTTTTGCATATGGCATTCTCAGCAACTAAGAAAGAACTGAGAACCCTTCTTACAGGAAAAGCCCGGCTGCAGTCGGCACAGAGAGCAGAATCATCTGTTGGCGCAACTGTTTACTGCTCTCAATCACTGCCATTAGTAATGTTGGGCTGCTAGTCAACTGGCTGGCTTTCGGATCACCATGATAACAGTTAATCCGCAGCAAAGATTAGAGAGCCAGTAATGCAACATGCTGCTTTTAATCCACACAGATTTTCTCTGTTTTGTTTCAGCTTGACCCTAACAATGGGAAACACAGATTCGTGCTCACTGATCCATGTGCAGTCACAGTGAGTATACTAACCCGTACAAGGGTGCTCTTAGCCTGAGCTCGTTGGGGTTGTGCTCCTGGGGTGCCCTGGTCCCGGGTTCCACTGCTGTGCGCTCTGGCCACGGCTCCAGACGTCCCATTTGTGCAGACTCCTGCCCCAGGACCAGCCCTTCGGGGCCGCTGCTTGATGCCATCCAACAGCCTCACAAGAAGGATGTTGCTGGGGAGTTCGTCCACGGCACACTCCACCAACGTCCGGCACTCTGGACAACGCAGCTCTCCGCGTGAGCCTAGGATGCCTTGGAGACATCGGCGGCAGAAGGTGTGCTGACAGGGAAGAACCTTTGCAGAGGCATCAAGCCGCTCCAGACAAACAGGGCACTCAAGCAAATCCAACAACACTGACTCGTCCATTCTCTGTGTGCTCTGCCACTACTTCAGCAGAAATACATGATGCTGATGAGGTTTTTGTTCAGATGCAGGACCAGCACTGTCACGTCACTCCCATACCTCGGCTGTGGCCATGGCATCTGCATCAGCTATAAAATAGGGTCAAAACAAATTAATCAACTGTGCAGGCCAGAAAGAGGTCACGATAAGTGCACAACACACATCACATATGGCTCAAACTGTGGAGTGTTGCTCCATTTGTAAAGCATGGGGAAGGTTACATCTCAGCTGTCACACTGACAAACTGACACATTCACGCCACATTTGATATCACAGCTAAGTGTTGATGAGCTGACAACACTGGGAACACGCAAAGCTACTGTCCTGTTGTCTGTCAAAACAGCAAAGAAATAAAGGATTGAAGTTAATCTGATGTACTCGACAGCAGATGATTGCATCTATAAACGGTGACTCCTTGGACCCTGGTGCATGTGCGTACATCAGTGAAAGACTGTGATTTGTGTTTCAGGGGCGAAAACATGGAGAGAAATGTATCAAGAGTGTCATCAGCTCACTTTGTATGATTGTTAATAACAGAGCCACCACCAAACCAGACTGATGCAACCTGTTTTGTAAGTGCTGACATCACAATAAGGCATTTCAGTGATAAAACACAGATTTTACAAGCCTGTGCAGCGGTGGTGTAACGTTACTCCGGCAAAAATGTCAATATTACGTAACATGAAGCACGAAAAACGTGTACTGAGACTTATGTGACTTTTTATGACCGCGCAATAGTGGTTTATCGGTAACGAAAGAAATTAAAACTACCGACGTGGAAATAAAGTAAGTTTGTTAGCAAATACCGCCGCTAGCGAGGAGGCTACTTTAATGTTGTACCTTTAAACTAACAATAAGAAGTTTTTACAGCGTTTGTACTTTAAAAAATAATGTTTTTATAACTTCTCAGACGAAAGCACTTCATCTGTAACACTTTAAACACATTTACCCGCTAAATACAATTCAGCTTACCTCTTCCAAAACAGGACTCCTCCTCTTGTTGCCTCGTATCTCCCAAATTTTGCTTTCCTGCTAGTTAGCAAGCTACCTGGAATAAACCAGCCACTTATCTGGAGTCTTCACCACACGAACACTGCCGTCCTTCAAGAGAGAGGTTTTCTTTTGAGGTGTACAGCTTGTAGTATAAATACACTTTCGTCAGATACTCAAGTAAAAGCTAACATGAAAAGGACACAGGCGAGACAACGGAACTCCGACCGCACCGAGCGCCATGCTAGTACGCTACTTCTGTTCTGCTGGACTGTGTTGCTGGAAACAAGCAGAGAGGGGGAGGGAGTGTGTGGGCTTCAGGGGCTGTCGGGAACGGGGCAATTATCGGGGGGTTAAGTAGTAAGTGCGCATAATGGAGACAAAAAATCACCCGAGTTGTAGTGTTTGCATATAAATTTGTTTTGATTTTTTGAGTTTTAATCATTGATACGATGACAGATTATATTTTTTAAAAAGTTAGACAGATGAAGAAAACAACGAATACATTTCCGACATGTCCTCTCTTCTCTTATATCACTGCCACTCACTATCATTTCGTGGCGTTTGAAACTAATAACTTCTACACACACTAACTTAATCACATTGTAAGATCTGTATATCATTATTTCCTTCCACAACTACTTGAAAGTCGAATCCTTCAGTAGAGAAGCGGAATTTCCGAGGTGACATAGAACGCGGCGTCCAGCGTTGTCAAACGGGCGTGAACTGAATCGCCTAATGGTATGTAATGATGTGTCAAATAGCAGCATCTTTTCCCAGGCGGAGTGGAAAATAACTTGTTTTTCATTTTATTATTTGGCTGCCCCCGTGGATATGTCATGCGGTTAGCTGAAAGCATGCACTCCTGATAGTGTAGCTAAATGGCATAGCTACTTAAATTACCTGCAAGATATGGATGTTATTCTGTTGCATGTCAGCAGCATCCTCTGTTCAGTCACAGATATCTAACCCTCAGACACTTTAAAGGATTTATGGACTGTTGTGTTGATGTAATAGGTACCAATAAATGGACAATTACTTACTTTAAGATGCTCTTTTATTTTATGCCCTTATTTTTTGCAACATACTGCAGCTAAATGAGAACCACAGAGTGAATAGGGACATCTGGTGGTCATATTTTACAGTATTTTATAGTGACAGCAAGCAGCACAAACATGTCTACTTTGTAGTCTTGGGCCAACAAACTAATGCCAAGTCATGCATATAGGATGTTGATGCTATATTAGTTTTAATCCTGCTTGACGAAATGTCATGTTATTGAGGCAGCTATTAATAAACTGTGAAATAACAACTGTCCTTATCTCATTTAATGTTGCTTTACAGTGCAAAAAATATTCCAGTATAAGTTGCAACAAACAAAGAACCTTACTTTGGATTATTCTATCCTTTATCTTTTCGTGTGGTGAAAGCAAACTGATGGATCTGTCACTGCCCGATATAAAAATAGACAAAAGGCCCACAGGGAGAGGGAGAGCACTTTTCCAGAGGCACTGCTTTTATTACAAAAAATACACTTGGAATAGACCTTTGACTCCTTATAACCTTCACAGCAAAGGCACAGGCACACAACTACTTGAGGGAGAGGAGAGCAAGTGAGACGCAGTCTGACAATAAATGTGTGATTTATTTTTATCTCATTTGGAGGACACTGCATCTTGAGCAAGAGAGAGGGATGAAGTGGAGGAAGAAAAGAGCAATAAAGACGGAGATTTATATGGAGGTGGCTCTCTTCTGTCACATGTGATCCCATGGGAGCTGGCAGGAGCCCTCAGGTCATATTTCCTCACCGTGAAGAGGCAGCGAATCCGCCCCTCCACCTCGGCTGAGACAATGGCCCCTGCCCTCCTTTTCTGCTTGACCCCTATGTATTACCACATGCTCACATGCTGCACACATTCAGTGTTGTTTTGTGAAAAGGCTTCAGCAGACATTACTTAACGCTATTCAGAGAGGCAGCAGAAATGATTAGTAGACTTTGAGAGGCAATAATCTTTTATAATGACGGCACCTGAGGGCAAAACAAGATCAGTGTGTGCACACACACTCAGAAACACACTTACACACTAGTATGATGGAGGTGACAGCTGTGTTACAGCCTATAAATGGGGACAAGGGAAGCAGGAGAGGACACGACAAGACATATGTCCCAATTTCCAGGAATGGATGAACCTTGACAGAAATATTGCCCCTCTCGTACAGTCCATTACTGTAAATAGATGTTCAAGATTCAAAGCGCTGAAACACAGCGAATACCAAAGCGAAGGACCATTTTTAAAAAGCAAAGTGCAGATCACAGAGCTGTTATTTACAGTGCTGCTCACAAGATGACAATACTACACGATTCACTTTTTAAAACAATGATGTCTTAACTGAGACCAGACCAGAATTCTCAAGGGCCTAATATGCTATTAAGATCAGGACACTCATTCAGTGATCTCCATTTGTATTACTTTGATAAGGCTTTCAAACTTACTAACTCAGCCGGAGGCAACCTGCTTTCAAATTAGATTAGGGACCACAGCTGAATGTCAATGAATGCTGCCTGATAACGGTTCAGTGCGTATATTTCTCTGTGGGGTGATTTTCCCTTTGAGAGCTGGGATCAAGCCAACCACCGACCTTATGGAAAATTCAGACCGAGAATTTAATTAATTTTCTTCACAAGTATAATGTCAAACAGAGACAATGGGCTGGAGTGTGTGAGACTGTAACCTATTCTGATGTTTTTGTTTTCCTTGTAGCCCGGTCTAATTTTAGTGCTGTTATCATATCTAACAGAAATCGTGAACAAAGAGCTGAAGAGATCTGTTTTATTCTGTTTATACAGATGAACTTAAGCTATTTATATCTTTCTTTTGTGTTTAACTAGTAAACCACCACAGGCGCAGGAACCAAGTATTGACTTTTCTGCTCATAAGTTTACATACCCTGGAAGAATTTGTGATATGTGTACCGTGAGAGATCAGGCAAACACACATTTCTGTTATAATGTTTTCCTAAAATAATTTTTATTGTCATATCATTTCATGTATCTCACTCATTACGAAGCTCATGCACTGATGACATTTCTTTCATTTTTTTTTTAAAGTGAGAAATTATGTGTCACCCAGGGATACATCAAAATAACAAACTATTGATATACAACGATAATTAGAAATAGATAACAACAGTTACAGTACAGGTTTGAATTTTAAAGTATATTATTGTAATTTTAGTGTCATAGAAAAATATCTTTGATTCAATTTCATATTTCAAGATTCATCATCAGTTTTTCTTCTTTCAGTATTTCAACCTTTCAACCTTCAGCCTTTATATCTTGTTGCTTCTGACTGTTTTCTAAACCAGTGTAAAATGGTGAAACTTGATGTGGAACTTTAACATTACTATAATTCTTAATATCCTTTATGATCCCACTCCACCCGATTTTCTAGAAATATTAGTATCGCTTCATGCCGAGAAGGCATTTGATAGGGTGGGGTAGGATTATCTTTTTTACACACTGAAACCTTTGGAGCTGGCTGTGACGCTGGCATCGAGGGAATACAGAGAAGTGGTTTGGAGTAGTGATGCGCGGGCCGACCCGTAACCCGTGGGTCGGGTCAGGTCGGGTCAAGAAATGTTCACTTTATTCGCGGGGCGGGTGGGGCAGGTCATTAAAGATTAAATATGTCGGATATAGCCTACTTGTTAACAACACTGTTGTAGGTTAGGTAAATGCATGTTACGTGCGACCTGACATCACAAAAGCGCTAAGCAGCGGCCACAACAAACCAGAATCAATGAAGTGGTGAGGATGGAAGAAGAAGTGAGGGAAAGGTTGTGCGGGTGGGATGGAGCGGGTCAAATTATTTCATAAATGCGGGACCCGCGGGTTGGAAAAAACCCCGACCTGCGCATCACTAGTTTGGAGCATTAAGTATCACTATATGCTGACAACATGCTTTTATATCCATCTGATCTGTTAGTTAGCTTATCAAAGACACCTAATCTATTAGAAGACTTCTGCAAAATTTTGGGAAATAAAGTTAATTTGCAAAAGAGTGATATAATGCCAGTAAACACTGCAGCACTGAGGTACATTGTATTTTTCCAGTCGTATTTGGGATTCACTGCTTTTGTATGACTTTAAATTTCAATAAAGAGACCTTGAGCAAAACAAAACAAAAAAACTGCAAGGCATCACATAACAGCACAATCTTTAAACAAAACATAGCAATAAAGAAAATACTGAGACGGTCCTTGTTCAAAAGTAGCATACCCTTAGTTCTTAACAGTATGCAGTGCCCTCTTTAGCATCAATGACACCTTTCAGTCTTCTGTAATAGCTGTAGACAAGGCCCTTTATTTAGCCATTCTTCTTGCCAAAAAGCCTCCAGGTCCTTTAAATTGTTGGGTATTCTTTCTGAGCTGCAGGCTTGAGATCTTCCCAAAATGGCTCAATGGTCTTGAGGTGAGGAGAGTGTGATGGCCACGCCAGTACCTTCACTTTTTGCTGCTGTAGCCGCTGAAGGGTCGACTTGGCCTTGTGTTTTGAATCACTGTCATCTTGGAAAGTCCAAGTGCATCCCATGTGCAGCTTCCAGACTGATGAATGCAAATTGTCCTTCAGTATTTTCTGCTAACATGCTGCATTCACTCTGTTATTCATTTTGACTAAATTCCTTGTTCCACTGTCAACCTGATCAACCCCCATGCTTCACAGAAGGGATGGTGTACTTTTCACTATACACCCTGTTCACTATACTCCAAACGTAGTGATTGTCATTTTCAGTTTGGGTCTCATCACTCCAAATGACTTTGTTCTAGAAGTGTTGAGGCTTGTCTAGGTGCTGTTTTGCGTATTGGAAGTGGGCTGCATGATTAGTCACATTATCAAACAAGAATTACCACTATGCCGCTGTATGCCTCTGTGAACCCTTCAAGGTGCACGTACAGGTCACATCCATGTCTGTAAAAACATGAATGCTTCTTTTCCTGGCAACACAGACGATCTATACAGTCAGTACAGTTTTATGCTGGGCACCCAAGATTAGTGTCACTAATTCAGTATCTGACCAAATGTCTCTCCTTCTGTTCCTGAGATATGACATTGAATATTGGCCAGAAAGAAAAGTGTTTGTTTTTTTTGCAGAACATTATGATGTCACAGTGAAGCTGACCGTTGACCTTTTGGATATAAAATGTCATCACTTCATCATTTTATCCTGTTAGAGATTTGTATGAAATTTTGTCGTAATTTGCACATGATTTCTTGAGTTATAGCCAAAAACATGTTTTGTGACATCACAGTGACCTTTGACCAACGACCACCAAACTCTAGTCAGTTCATTCTTGAGCCTAAGTGGACGTTTGTGTCAAATTTGAGGAAATTCCCTCAAGGCCCTTTTGAGATATCACATTCATAACCAATAACCTTTAACCTTTAACCTTTAACCTTTGACCACCAGAGTCTAATAAGTTCATTCTTGACTCAAAGTGGATGTTTGTGCAAATTCGAAGAAATTCTCTCAAGATGTTCTTGAGATATCGAGTTCACAAGAAAGTGACGGATAAGGTCATAGTGACTTTTGACCTTTGACCCAGCTCACGAGTTCATCCTTGACACAAAGTGGATGTTTGTGCCAAATTGGAAGAAATTCTCTCACGCTTTGCTCGCTGTGCTTGAGATATCATGTTCACAAGAATGAGATGGATGCAAGATCAAGGTGACCTTGACTTTTGACCTTTGACCATCAAAATCTAATCATATCATCCTTGAGTCCAGGGGGACGTTTGCGCCAAATTAGTAAAGAAAAAAATCCCTCAAAGCTTTCTTGAGATATCACAATCATGAGAATGAGACAGATGAGGTCACAACGACCTTGACCTTTGATGTCCCCCAAAATTTAACCAACTTATCCTTTTTTTTTTTTTTTTTGCGTGGGTTGAAACTGAACCCTTAGTTGCTGCAGTAAGGACGTAGCTTTAGCACATCGGGCGCCTGCTCTACCAGGTGAGTTACTGGGTGCTCCTAATCAGTTCATCCTTGAGTCCAAGTGGACATTTGTGCCAAATTTGAATAAATTCCCTCAAGGTGTTCTTGAGATATTGTGTTCATGAGAATGAGACACTCAGACTGATTGATGGAAACATAATGCCTCCGGCCATGGCTATTGCTGGTGTGGAGGTATAAAAAGCATCCAGTTTTCACAAATTCTGCCAGGGGTAGATACATTTATGAGCACAGTTGTATTTTAGCAAATCAAAAACAAATCTTACAGTCAACAAATTTAAAAGTGACAAGGTTGACATTCAAATAGGACAGGGATGAACAAAACCAACAACAATGCTTTAATCTGACTCCAAATGCAGCCTATGATGTCATTTCCTCATCAAATACTTCAAAGACACCATAAGCATTCAGAACCTCTCATGCTCTTATCATGGTAGGACAGCTGCCTACCTTCATGTACACTACATGCCTCTTAACAAACAAAATGCAAATCACTGCTGAGATAAAACTACCACCCATGGATACTGGAAGCCACATAGCAGGACATAAACTAGAATGACCAAATCTGAAATGGAACAACAAACAAACACGGCATCATGCAGCATAAATATTGAATGAAGTGCTCTGTGCTGCGTACGGCATGTAACAGCTTTAAGTGCTATTCCTCTCCGTCCTTTGACTAACAGCCTAAATAAAATCAGAGTGGATAATGTGAAAGGCTAGAGCCAGCAAGAACCCATCCAACACATATTTACAATGTAATCCATTACATAACCTCACCATGGTTAAAATAAAGTCTAATATATTTGACTTTGCATTTGCATATTTAATATGATATACACTGTGCAACCTCAGCTTGAAAAGGCATGCTGGGTGTTTACATTTGAATTTTATGATGCCATAATTTCAGCACAGATGACAAAAAGTTTGCAGTTTAATTTTAATAATGGCAGATTCATGCTAGGGGTTGGTATTCGAAATCTGCCTGGTCATCCATCAAAGCTCGGAGTGCAAGCTCTTATCGGGCTGTTGTAAGTGAAACATCTACCAGGACTTTGAATTGAGGAAAACAATTACAACTTGTTAAATTACTGCAGCATGAACGTCATGAAAGGCTGCAGAGCTCCATTATCAAATTGGTTTGTTTAGTCTTATTGGGAGGATGCTACAGTCAATTATTTGGTTATGCTCCAACTCAGAGGAAACACACCCTCTTCTCCTGTCACACTAAATCAGACATGGTGTTAGAACACTGGAGGCTCTTGTTATATTATTCCACGGGGATTGCGACCACAAATAAATCTTGCTAGCTGACAGAAGGGTTAGTGGTCTGTTCAAGGGCTGGGGATGAAAATAGTCTCATGTACTCACCAGTGGTGCAGCAGTCTGATGATACGTGGAAAGCAGAATGATTTTCTTTCAGACCTTCACATTTTCAATCTAAGACTCTCAGCTCGTTCAGTTATGTTCCAAACACACAAACAATTTGTAATGGTGGATTTTTATTCCAAATGCTTTCATAAATCATTAGAAAAACCCGATTAGGATACACTGTTGTGTGTTGTTTTTTCTGTCCATTCCAATAGATGGATCATCTGAACGCAGAAACCACCTAACAGTAAAAATGACTTGTCTTCTCAGACTTTTTTTTCCAACAAGAAAAACATGAGTTTATTTATTTTTCATTAATTGTTAACTCATATCATTGAATGAAATGATGCTTTAGAGCAGTGGTTCCCAACTGATGGGTCGTGGTCCAAAAGTGGGTTGCGGGTTTGTTGTTAATGGACACAAGGGACAGTCAAGTTTGTAAAAAATGCGCTTTACTTCAAAGTACAGTGAATTTTCAGCACAGCGTTTTTATTTTTAAGTGTCATTTCTTGCTGTAGAGTGAGTGACTAACGGACAGCTACTTGACAGAGACAGAAAACTATAAGTATTTTGTTAAGTTTTTGTCATCACGACTAAAGTATCCCCAATTTCTGAAGTATCTCCAGAAAACAGTACATTGAAAACCTCCTGAGATTAATATTCTCTATACATAATCGATACAATGCATTATTAGCTGACTGTGTCATTTGAAATCAGATCAGTATTTCCATGCTCATTTTCTGGTGACATTCAGATCCCCCATCAATTCTAATGCACAGATATTTTGGGCAAAATCAAAGTAAAAGCTATAAATCTTTTATATATTTTGAAATGTATAATTAATAGTAACAGCTCATGTATATTTTAAACAGTTTAAACACAAATATGTGGTTAAGAAATATGACTAATAAACTGAAATGTGCCTCACAGTCGGCCATGCTTGTTAAAAAGGGGGCGTGGCTCTACAGCAGTCCACTTTAGATGATGTGGAACACTTTGATTGGGTTATTTACCATCAAATAAGTCTGTGCATATGAGTGAAGTCAGGTGCCAGTAATCATGAATCTACGGTGGTCCTGATTCATGTACTGCAGCTGCCCCTGAACTTCAACCGTCTTGTCTTTATTTCTTGGAGATACAAAAATACAAAAAAAAAATGCCACTCACTTAATTTGCCAGATGATGAACAACCTGGAGAGCTCTGCTGTTGTTACTTGGCAATGTATGTAGTTTGTATTTAAAGTTAGAACTGCTTAGATTGTAGATTCTAACATATTTGCAACAGTGAAATTAGAAATGCATTTCTCTTTCATTGTTATTTTTATAGTTATGTTATTTTGTTGACTTAATCAGTTATTATTCCTTTTTTAACTGTTTCGGCTGGTCATCCATCATTGTGACTTCTGCCAGCTGTCAATCAGCTGTCAAGCCGTCATCTGTTTGCAGCTCAGTTGATGTGACGGATTGTCCGCTGTGCAGAGGGTGGTGGGTCAGAACAGCCAGAAAAGCATGCTGGCTTGCATACTGCAAAATCGGACCGAATGTAGTAGAACATCCTGGTATTTTTGGCATACTGTATTCGACATATTATGGATTGGGACATACTAAATCTTTTTCTGGTATACTACACATTAGTGGTTCCCAACTGGTGGGTCGTGGTCAACCTGGTGGGTCTGAATGGACCTCAAGTCACTCACAAACATGTCAAGTTTGTAAAAGAGGCCCTTTATTTTCTAAGTACAGTGAATTTCCGGCAGAAGCTTTTATTTTGAAGTGTTGTTCGCGGTTGTAGAGTGACAGAGACAGCAAACTAGATCAATGACATGGCCAAAAAACAAAACCACTGCTATATAGTATGGTATTATGGGCATTGGAATGCACAGCTGGACATTCTAGAAAAGTTATGTATTGGGATGGACGGGGGTGTGAAAGGGTTAATAAAAAGCATTTGTAATAAACAGCTGATTTGTAAGCACAGATATGTCTACATTTAGCCATACCCTACAGCGTGCATGGTAGAATAAAAAAAAGATAATAGTCCTCAGATTCTTAAAAAAAAGTGTTTATTTCATATAAAGATTCACAACATTTAATTTATAATCAAATATTAATTATTAATATTATTATTATTATCATCTGTACCATTGCTTACACCACCATCAGCCTGACCGGGCCCACTAAATCACACCAAGCACTCCGATGCCACAGTCTTGCTACAGTACTTGGCAACACACAGCAGTCTCACAGAAATCCTTTGATTTAATTTGGGTTAAGGGAAACAGTAAGAAATGTGGAAAAAATGTATTAGATTATATCTCACTTTGTGTCTGGTGAAAAGAGTTGTAAGAAAAAGGAGGTTCAACTGGTTCTGAGTAAATCATGGTACACCTGCTTTGAGGGTGACCTGGTTTATGTTTTGAAGCTATGGTCGAGTATGTGACAATTAGAAAGAGAGCACCTGAGAGGATCAGATCTTTGCCCACCAAAATAAAACGCCTCAGCCGATTCTGACTGAACCGACAACAAACTGAAAAACAACAATTTATGCTCTTAATCAACGTGACAATACATGTGTTGCATTCATTTACAGATACAGACTTTCATAAACATTTGACAGAACCTTCGAGTTAACTTTGGTTATTAATAACGTGTATTTGATAATGCACTTCTGAATGAACACTAGTTAGAAAATAGTTTCAGGTGCTGATAGTCAAAGGTATGAAATACAGCCTCGAGTGAACTAGTTACTCATCATGCAAGTGTGCCTGAAACACTGTTAGATGCGTGGCTGCAAACACTTCATGCATAGATCCTTCTGCCAATGATGTGCGACATGGGAAGACATCAGATAGCCAGCAGATTGTCCTAGCTGCCAGCAGCACTACTGCTCGAGTCATTATTCATCATTATCTACAAGAGAGAGAGGAGAGAGAGAATCGTGTTGGGACAGATAATTAATTAGAAAGGCAGAGGTCATTGGTTAGATCATGTCTCTTAATGGGAAATGACAAAAGGGAAGCAGTTGACTAAATTGACACAAAACTGGTACAGACTTTCATGGTTCCCAGATGACATATCCTCATGACTTTGATGATCCTTTTCAAAGGGATAGTTTGGATTTCTTAAAGTGGGGTCGTATGAGGTACTTATCCATAGTCAGTGTATTACCTACTGTAGATGGCGGCTGGCACTCACCCAGTTTGGAGAAGCAGGCAGGAGTACTGCCACAGAACGGAATCAAACAAACGGATCGAGGGGGCAGTAGACAGGTAGCTTACATGTTTGGCAAGGTAAAATTACTTTTTTTTTCGTCAGGAGTCTGGTGGCTTTGAAAAGACAATAGATAATTGCTTCAGTTCCCTGTTAGAAAGGGCTGTCTGACGGCAAGGTAAAGTGGTGAAAATATTCTAAATTCAGTGTACACCCAAACTGATTTTTTTTTACATTTTACACGTAGCAAATGTGTCAAAACACACTTTATTTTGAAGTACAGTGAATTTCTGATACAAAGGTTTTATTGTGAAGTGCTGTTTAATGCTGTAGAGTGAGTGACTAACATACAGCTATTTAACAGAGACAGCAAACTAGCTCAACGACATGGCCAAATGCAAGTATGACACTGAACTTATCAAACGGTGCGGACCTTGACCTAATGACTATGGAGAAATCTGGACCCTCTGGCTGGACCAGTTGGGAACCACTGGTCTATAATATGTTGCCAAGACAACTTTAATATAAACATTTATTATGCAGAGCAGATTTTGGGATATTAATTACCAGCCGATCTATTTATCAACTGGAGCCATACAGAGTGCGTCCCTGCCTCTTCAGAGCATATGCCACATCCACAGCAGTCACGGTCTTAGGTGACGGCATCACAGATCACGCTCTCCACATCAAGCTCTCCAGCACACCATGGGTCTTCTCATAGAACAGACTGGAGAAACACTTCACCACAGCGAGCCAGACGGTGATAGGGGGCTTGGTGATACGCCGTTATTATTTAATTTGAAGTGTTTTATTGCTGTTCAAATGTAGGCTGTCATTTGGCTATTTTAAACATATTTAAAACGTTCTATATGGCTGGAATTCTGGAACATTAATGGCCATATTGGCCGTCAAAAAAAAGTCCAGCATAAACCCTGGTTAGCGTCTGTGCCGGTTCTCCTGTCTGCTTCTAGAAACTGGTCACTTGCCTACCATCTACTGCAGGTAATACTCCCACTAGAACTAAGTACCTTATACAACCCCACGTCAAAACATCCAAACTATCCCTTTAATGGGAACAACAGGCGTCAGAATTGACCTCAAATTGACAGTAAAGTCTTCTGAAACTTGGTGCTTGGATGTAATGGATTTTTTGTCTGTGACTGTAGCGGATAGATTATACTGCATTACAACAGTACATGGGTTTGTTCTCTGTTCGCTGCCTCAAAAAATATTTCAAAATAAACCCAGTGTTATTGCTGCACGGATGGGAGCCATGAGAAACATCTTTCACAGATCTTGAGATCGGTCCTCAGGGGAGATATCTGACATTTATCATGCATCCTCCATTTCTTCTACTGACGACAGTAAAAATAGAAAACAAAAGAATTGTCAAATAGAGGTGTTCAGCGAGAAAATTTATCTGAAGACTGCTCCCGTCCTGAGGGAAACCTGTCAAACTCAAAAGAAATATTCCCCCCCTCCCTCATATCTTTTTGTATCTGCTGTGGCCCCAGTCTGACAACTGACTCGACACACGGCAAGAAAAAGCAGACAGACAGTATTAAAGGGTGTGTTTCACAACTTCTTAGTCCCTCCCCGACTCTGTAGCAATGTGAGGAAAGAGGATAGGATTTGAGAGATTAGATTAAACACTGACTCCGCTCTGACATGGCTCTGTGTTGTGGGAAAACCACTGAGTACAATTCAACACTGTTGCTGCTGACCAGAACTATTAACCCATTTGTGCCCAGAGCTGAGGAAAATTTTCAAAACTGGTCAAACTGTTTGGCTGCAAAGTGCCTTTTCTTATTATACTATATTTAGTCTTTGGTCACATGGGACTTTTTTTTTTAAATATTTGAGGAAAAGACAGGAGTCACATGTGCCCAAATACTAAATATAGTTCAAGGAAATGGCTGTATCTCAGATAATACAAGGAGCACAAAAAGTATTTGGTATATATGAACTCCAAACACGTTGAATATCAAAGATGAAAAAAATGAATATGTTAGTATTAAATAGACACAGTGAGCCTCAATCACTGACATGTGTAGAAATGTTCTTACTCTGCACAAAAAATAAGTGTGCACAGATGTACTGTTACATACTTGTCCAAACTGTGTCAGTAGATTTCAAGACTTTAGACCAATCAAAGCAAATGTTATGGCATTATTTTTCTTATTATACTAAATATAGTCGGGCACAAGTGGGTTAAAAAGAGATACACATGTCTGTCTGCAGTTTACACAGGTGACCTAAAAATTCAGGAGGAAAGAGTGTCGTGGAAAATGGAGATTCATAAAATAAAGTGAGGAGGTGTCACTCAAATTACAAAGAAACCCGCCATGTTTTTCAGAGACTCAGAGGAAATGAAGAAAAGATAAAAATATCCACAGTCAACTACAAGTATCTACTGTCACTAACCTTCTTGGTATGCGCCATCTGCCATCACTAGATGAAGGATGTTGGGATACAGATGCTGGTGCTCTGTTCCCAAAATGCGTAAAACGAAACTGGAGCCCAGGTCAATATTCTCATCTTCATCTTCATGTATAGCCTTACATGCAAAAAACAAAACATCTGTTTAATCAATCTGTTCAGTCAGTGTTATGTTACTGCAGTTAACGGTGTCAACATTTAAAGCGATGAGAATATTTCACACCTTAATCTTGTTGTAGGCCTCAATGAACTTCTCAAAGCCCATCTGCTGCTCCAGATTGAAGCGAAGCTCCTCCAGACGACTGAAAATGCTGTCATGATGCACAGTCTCTCCGCCCTGGTCCTCTCCACTGCCATCTACGGTGCAGCAGAATTTATTAGTTGCCATTACACTGTTAGACTTGATTATTCTGTGGGTGCTTCGTTTGCAAAAATAACCTATTTATTACACAGCCACTTATTAAAGGCATGAATCATCTGTCATAAAATATTAATTCAAGATTAATTTTTTTAATGAGCTAAAGTAGTTTGCAAGCTTTCAACCATGTCAGCAAAAGTGGTAATGTTTGTTCTTACACTGAAAGAACTAACAATAGTGTGACTAACATAAGTGTGAATTGAAGTGAAGTGAATCTTAATATATAATAGTGTGTTATGTGCACAATGTAATGGCTATAAAATACTGACACCAGGCTCCCTATACGCCTCACTTTCACTGTGCAATTTTGTTTGCCACCAGGTACGATCTACCGGGAAAAAGAAGGCGCAATTTATGGCATAAAGGAGGTACGTCAACCACTGCGCAACCATAACAGGAAGAAGATGATGCTTTCGTTTTCCCCGGTTTAAGTTCTTTGCACTTACTACTCCCAGTAGAGGAAATGGCGGACAGAGGAACAACCAAAGTAGTGTTCTGCGTTGTTGAGGAAAAAATAGAGAGTGCTGCACTGGGTTAAGGCACTATGTGGTTATAAAAAAAATCAGGTGCTTTTCAAGGATGAGACAAATAGTCACATACAGATAAAAAACAACTAGCCAGCTCAGTCAGTGTAAAAGTCCATAGTACAGGTAGGCAGCCCAAAAATGCATCAGACTCAAAAATCCTTCATTAACACATGGATAAACCAACACGTCTTGACTAGAGAGTCTTCATCAGGGTGACTCTCTGGTTGAAATGTGTTGGTTTATCTATGTATTAGGGTGACACCCTGATGAACTGTTCTTCATTCACTCAGGAACAAGGACGTCCGAGCGAACCATAAAGACTTCTGATACGTCACCTTCACAGTGTACGATGTGTCTGAGACAGGACAACAAGGAGAAAATGAACATTCAGCCAGCTCTGGAGGGGATCAGGGCTCCAGCAACAGGCAGCTCACCATGTTGTCCTTCCTTAAACCCACGCTCAAGCAGATCATCATGGCTGGAAGTCCATGCAGCTGTTGAAAAATCTGGACTGCAAGGAGACTGAGCAGTCTGAGAGATCCTCCAGAGGGTTGGCGCGTTGGTTTATCCATATATTAATTAAGGATTTTTAACTACAGTCAGAGTGCCTTGAATGCATTTTTGGACTGCCTGTACCATGGACTTTTACAGTGAGTGAGCTGGCCAATTGTTTTTTATTTCAGAGGAAAACAGAAAGTGATCCATTGCCTTTAGCCACGTTTCCAGCAAACACTTTTGGTATAGTATCCTTAGAACCTGTGCGTAACCTTTATGGACACATACCTAAACCCTTGATCTGTTCTGCATTTCCGCCGCAAGCAGTACTCTTAAATGTAGGTGGGGTTGTTACCAACTGGTAATAGCTGCATCAGTGCTCTGTCCAGCTCCTGTTGATCCACTGAACAAGGTTGCGCACTGACATTTTCAGAACAAAAAGAAAAGGCTGGAGTGTTTTAAGTCTCTGTTGCAATGACGATGCTCTTACCTGAATGCCACTCCTCATTGAGCTGGCTGTTATCACTCTGGTTCCCCTCTTCCACACCATTAGTAAGCAGCTCCCCTGCTTCTTCATCACCAGGACTCCCATTAGAGCATTCCTCATCTTCTTCCTCCTCATCCTCTTCCTCTTCGACCTCCTCCTCCTCCTCTTCGTCCTCCTCTTCATCATCCTCATCCTCATCATCAACAGCCATCTGATTGTTGTCCTGATCAATCTCAGCTGCTATCCTGTTGAAGAGTGCCTGGTCTTCGCCCTCTGGAGGGTTCCCGTTAAAGTCTCCTGCACCAACCTCTGGAGGGCTCGTCATTAAGTCGTCCTCTTCTTGCAGCAGTCTCTCCATGGAGGCCCGGATGTCCCGCAGATCTTCATCCTCATATGCACTAGGGAGCGAGAAATATGGATATTACACACTGTGTGCCATCAACTGGCTGCATTCATAGTTTCTTAGTAAAATAAAAACCTGCATCCATATGTATTGGTAGTGGGTTGTTGAGGGTGCTGCAGTGACCTCTGCTGAACTGCAGACGATATGAGTATTGTAGATTTTTTTTTTAAAAAGTGTACGATTACAACATTGTTTTGGGTTTGAGTTGTTGCCATCTGGGCTGGTTGATAAATTGCCAGCAAACACTTTGAAGTCCAAAGAGATAGATATCTGCACAAACCATGCTCCTACAAAAAATGATGTTCATGTATGTTGAAATGACAGTTAAGCTGTTGTTAATTTGTAGGTTACTAAGTTGTAGGTGTCGAGAGTGCTATTAGCTAAATAAACGCTGGAGAATGGCAGTCAGGGTTATTGAATAAAGTGATGTAACACTTCTGCATATTGGGTGGCAGCACCCCCCAGCTCAAATCATCTGCCAACTCTAATGCCTGTGCCATTTTCTAATGTTGTCTCTCATGCCTACAAAATGACTGACAAAATTGGGGTAAGGAAAGAAATTGGTCACTATTAAAACTACCAGCCATCTTTAAACTGCAGCAGTTTATGATGCCAAATTCATACAGTGTGGCCCAAGCGTGTCTTTGCTTTTGAGGGTTTAATCTGTCTTACTCTTCAGTCTCTGACTGGTCGTCATCTTTAGCTGCCTCCTCCAGATCCTCGATTTCCAGGTTGTTGTCTGGGGCAACGTTCGCATCACTCGTCACTGCAGAGTCCTGCTGAGAGCTGAAGAGACGACTGAGGTCTGGTAGTGAGCAGGTTCGCAGCATCTGACAACAAACAGAACGACATGCTCAGTACTTTGATGGGGCTCAGACTTGACTGAATCGCTTACAAAAAAAAGGTCAATTACACAATAACATTATTTATAGTACGCAATAACTAAACCCTAAAAGAGCACACGACAAAACCTACAACATTCATATTCTGTGTGACTTTGTGGGTGAAAAATGTTGGGCAAGGTTCTGCAGATCCCCATGTCCCTGATGAAGGTTATGAAAGATATAGGTTGATGGATGCTCTTTCTGTCCTATCAGACCCACTGCAGCTTCAGACTATGTGATTAATGTCTCTGGCTCTATTCCAGACCCCCTCATTAATAAAGAAGACTGAATTCCTCCCTAAAAATACCACACAAGTCTCGACATTACACCAAGCACAAGAACAATTTCCTCAACCCCTGAAACAGCCGTTCACCTGATCATGTGTCATGTAGTACCATTAGACCTTCCCTCATAATGCTATATTATTTTCAGCATAAAACCCATGAGAAAGTAAGTAAAAAAATTTTTTTTTAAATTTAACTCAGCCAGTAATCACCTTGGGGTTGTTGGCGTCAAACATGCCCGTTGAGAGACCAATGAGGAGGGCGTCATGGTGTTTGGAGCGCAGAGGTGAGACAGAGCGTGAGCGAGAGGCCAGAGAGGAGGATGATTCATCCATGGAGGACTGGGCTGAGAGGAGTGCAAGGGCTGCAGTGCGTCGGTGGGCCGGAGAACACAACTTCATAAATAGGGGCTCTTCGCATTGTGCTAAACCTGGGTGAGGGAGGCAACGGGCAGATTTAATTAAGATTATAATCATGCTGGAGAAAAAAAAGCGGCTTTGACTCACTAAACATAAACCCCACCGGAAGATTCAGTTGGTTTCTCTGCACTCTTCTCAACCTCTTTGGTGCCTGCTGGTCTTATAATACCCTCTGGTGGCCTATAAGACAAATACACTTTAGCTCCACAAATATGATGTGATGTCTTTTTATGTATTAAAGATGCAGTTCACTCCAAAAATGTGGGTACACCCACTTTTAACTAAAAAAAAACAGTGAGTAAAAAGTGGATGCTTTTTCATTTTGGTTTGAAATGGTCAACTACTTTCTTAAAGGGATAGTTTGGATTTTTTCTAAGTGGTGTTGTATGAGGTACTCTAAAGTCAGTGCGTTATTTACATTAGATGGTTGTCAGCAAGCCCCTTGTTTGGAGAAGCAGGCAGGAGTAGCGCCATAGGTGTGGATGGGGGCAGCGGCAAAATGTATTTTACCCACCTAAATAAATCAGTATCATTTTAAGTGTATGATATATTTAGCCCCCGTCCACAGCAGTACATTGCTTAGCTTTTGTGTCGGTACTCCGGTCTGCTTCTACAAACTGGGAGTGTGCCGTCAACCATCTACAGTAGGTAATACACTTATGTATAAGTACCTCATACAACCCCCCTTCCAAAAATCCAAACTATCCCTTTAACATTAATAGAAAAAAAATGAATTGTTACATTGGTTGTTGGGCTTCCTGCTCCCACGCCTGCTGCACACCAGCTGGGGGATGCAAAGCCTGTTTAGGTGTTTCTTCCAAAACCACTGACTCCATGTCTGCTGGATCTAAAAGAATTCAGACAGGATAGGATTGCATTTGCTGAAAACGTAGTTTAAAATGAGGAGCTGAGATATCCAATCAATGTCAGGTTGAGTGTCACACTAACCCTGAATCTCAGTGAGGTTGGGTGGCAGTGATACTCTTTCTCCTGCACCGGCTACAGACATTTCCTGATGTGAGGCCTCTGTGAAGTCTGCACGCTCCTTCTGAACCTCTGGGCTCTGAATCACAGCAGACGGCGTTGGCTTAGAGGGCAACACTTCAGTAGGTGTCTTCACAATCTCAGCTGCTGCTGTCTGGCCAGGCTTAACTGTGGAGAATATAGCATCATCACCAAGTGAATATACTCCTAGCACACCATAACTGTTCATACAGTATCTGAAAATAAAATAAGTAAAACTGAAACAACTTAAAGAGAGTCCTTCAAGTCCACATAATAACATAAATGAAGAACATTTCAGTGAAGACTAACCAAGGCTTGAAAACTCCTCCTCACAGATGGTGACATTCTCCAGCTGCTGGGTGAGAGGCTGAAGCTCTGCCTCTTGAAGTACTCTCAGCACCTGAGAGTCTGGACTCACTCCCCACACCTTCCTGGGAGCTTCTTCCTGCAGCCCACCCATCCGTATGACCTCACCCACTGTTTGCTCTGAGACATGACAATGAGAGAGAAGAGAGACTCATTTTTTATGTCCTCACTGCTAATTGTTGCTAATTTTGTTCTTGCCATAGAGAGAAGTGGACCTAGCCACCGTGATGTCACCCATTGGTTTGTGGGCTACCATTATGAGGCCTTAGGCTGCATTTTGGCTGTTGCCATCTTGGTTTTTAATGGAGCCACAAGTGATCATATTTGGACAAGAGGGTGGAGTTGGGGAGGATACACATTGCTACTCCTTTATCCTGATTGACAGGTTCTACCTAATGAGGAAAAGCTAATGCCACAGTCCTGTTTCTGTTTCCCCTGGTCATGCAGCACCAATTTCAAAAATATTTGCATCTTTTTACTACATAGGCGGCCTAGTTGTATGTGACGACCCTCTTTATATCTGTAAATACTTCCTTAAATACAATCGGACCTCTTTTTGCAGCAAGTGGAGTCGCCCCCTGCAGGCCATTAGAAAGAATACAAGTTTAAGGCACTTCTGCACTGGCTTCACTTTTCAGACCTCGAGGCTACATTAGTTCTTCATACAGTATATGGTTCTTACTCTGGGAGAAGCTAACTCACCAATGGTCCTGATGCATGTCTCCTCTAGAGTTTGTTGGGCTACAGGGAGAACAAGTGGAACTCCTGCTTCCCACTTCTTCCTGTCTCCACCAGAGGATGGCCTATCTTCTGGAGACACTGAGGTGGCTGGTGAGAAAATGTTGGGAGAAAAAGTTGAGCAAAATTTTGTCAAAAACCTTAAAATGGCATCACTAACATATATAACTTCTTTTCAGAGCAAATTTAAGGTGATCACAAAATTTCTACAGCACAACTGCTGGTATGTGGTACTATTATCATGATTATCTCTACTATATCCTACCATCATCCTACTATTATCCTACTATCCTACTATTAAATGGAGAAACTTCTGTCCCTCCGTCCATCCATCTGTCCCGTCTGTCCGTCATCATCTGTTTTCCTCCTCACTGCTTTGACCTACTTCTCTGAACTTGCACATAGGCTTTCATCTTGGTCATGTGCAGACAGCCACGATGCCGTTTTTGCTTTTCCCCCCACATTTCTACTGTTTATATTTGCGTTTTTGTCCACTACCCATTCATACTGTGAGCACCATTAGCAGCGCGAGCTGCGCATGCGCGGAGACCACTTCGAAAACACCTGCACTGGGACCACAGTTTGGCTGGGAAGCCTTTATCTCCAACACTTGCGGATCGAAACCTGTATGTGTGTACCTGTGTGCCCACGCACGGCCCCAGCCAAAACTACTACTCCATGTATTTTGCCATAAAGCATGTTTCTAAATACAATGTGCATTGTTTGTCTTACATTAATATTTATTACACAGTGCATTTACAGTGCTCTGATTTTGCATCTCCTCTAATATACTGTTTTTGATTTCTTATTCCTCTATACATAACACATCCCCGGGTATGGACTAGTTAATAATTGACAATAACAATAATAATGATAACAATAATAATAATAATAATAGTACTAATAAATCAAGCAAGCTAAATCATTTGAAAAATGTCTCTTTCAATTCTGTATCGAGTGCTGCAGAAGACTGCATCATAGAGCTGCAACAATTAATTGATTAGTTTTCAACTATCTGATTATCAGTTTAAGACATTTTTTAAGGGGAAAAAAAGTTTAAATTCTCTGATTCCAGTGTCCTAAATGTGAATATTTTCTGGTTTCTTTACTCCTCTGTGACAGTAAATAGAATATCTTTGGGTTGTGGACAAAACACGACATTTGATGACGTCACCTTGGGCTTTGAGAAACACATTTTTTGGGCACATTTTTCTTCCTTACATGTTATAGACCAAAAAACGAATCAATTAATTGAGAAAATAATTGACAATGAAAAATAATCAGTTGCAGCCCTTTTAAGAACTTTTAGTGTGCCAGTATTTAAACTTTGTCACAAAATTCTAACAATATGATCTTGTAAATTTATCTTTTGTAAATACATGGGGCTGAGAGTTGGCTGGACTTACTGGCAGTTGTGGCACAGGTTTCCTCTAAGGTTTGCTGAGCCACAGGAAGTACAGGCAGTTCTGCTGCTTCCCACTTCTTCCGGTCTCCGTTCGAAGAGGGACGTTCCTCTGTGTCAGGCTGGTTCTGTTGGGGAGCAGGACTTGGTTCTGCAGGCGATGGAAGCGACTCCTCCACCTCCTCCACTGGATCCTGGCCTTTTAGGTTCTGGTTAAGTCTGCGCAGAATCTGCTTTTTCTCACTCTGTTACACAGAAAGCATCAAGTAGTTTTATCTTTCTAAACATTGAATCAGGGAAGATAAGATCTTGCCATTTTAACATACTGTTACTGCTTAACTGAAATAAAATCCTGGTTCACCTCAAATCTTCTGAAACTCAACTCTGATAAAATCAAGATTCTTCTCATTGGCACACAGTCAACACTTTCCAAAACTGCCAGTTTCCCCCTCACCATTGACAACTGCTCCGTCTCCCCCTCCCCACAGGTTAAGAGTCTGGGTGTCATCCTCGACAGCACTCTTTCCTTCCGATCTCACATCAACAACATCACCCGGTCTGCTTACTTCCACCTACGCAACATCAACCGCCTCCGCCCCTCCCTTACTCCCCATGCCACTGCTATCCTTGTCAATAGTCTCATCACTTCCCGCCTGGATTACTGCTTTCACCCGCTCTGCTCCCCAGCTCTGGAACTCTCTTCCACCCGAAAAAAGGAACATCAGTACACTATCACAATTCAAGTCCCGACTCAAAACACACCTGTTTAAGATCGCCTTTCCCCTTCACTAACCCCATTTCCTGTCCACATCTAACTGTTTTTACTCGTGTGTACTTTTTGTGATTTTCTTTTGTAATCTTATTTTAAATTATTTTAATTGATTTTATTGTGTACTGTGCACTGTCTTTTATCCATTGTAAGGTGTCCTTGAGTGACAGAAAGGCACCTAAGAAATAAAATGTATTATTATTATTACTTCAATTACTATCTCATATACTCACCTGGGTGACTGTAGCAGTCTCTGGCTCAGGCATCTTTTCTTTTAGTGGAGTCATCTGCAAAACACAAAAAGCAATATTCAGTTTAGGAATACAAACAACACTATGACGTAGGATGTGACAGACTTTGTAAATATATACTGACTGCTCCAACATTCTTTAGGGCAGCGGTCATGGATATAGCAGGGGTGGAGGGTTTAGATACAGGCAGGGCTGGAGTTTTGGCAGCTGGGTCAGGCTGAGAGGGACTGGGCTGTGGAAGAGGACTGTCAGAGGTAGATGATACTGCTACTGCTGCTACCGCCACCGGCGCTACGTTTCCTGCTGCCATGACGCCAACCTTCATCCCCCGAGCTGCAAGCTTCCACAATACACAATATCCAAGATTAGACTACACTTAAACTACTGTGATGCACTTTTAAGGCCAAGTAATGGTAGGACAAAGAGATGATAGAGCTTACATGGTCCTCCCAAGCTTTTTTCTCTCTCTCGTATGCTTCTCTCCTCTTCTTCTCTAGTTGCTCTTTCAGTACAGCAGCACGGGCATTTGCTTGGGCCTGGCAGGAATATATATAACAAAGGAGGAAGAATGAGGCTATTGCCAAACATTTTTTAAGCGATAAAAAGAGTTCCATCTGACAGCAGTCTCTTTTATCCTCTAAACTCTAATAAAGGATATCAGATAGCGTCTCTGTTGTCTTCATGAGATTGTGTCATCTCGTTAACGGTTTTCATTCTTGTCTTACCGTCTGCAGCTAGAGCAGAATGCAGCAGCGAGGCTTTGAAGTGAGGACTAACAATAGTAGTCTTGTTTTGTTTTCTCCAAACTGGTCGCCAGGCAATTGTAGAATATTGATTTATAGGATTGTGCTGCTTGCAGGGCTCATGCTGATCAAGCATCTAGTTACATCTTCTGATCCTGATTACACTATTCCTTCCTATACATTATTTCAAAACTCCACACTTTTCCAGACTTCTTTATGGAATTTTCAAACCATATTTGACATCTAAGCACAAATAGCTAGATGTTTATTAAAAAATGTATAGTTTTAAAATCAAACTGTTAATATGTGTGTTACATTCTGACTGTATGCTATTATGTTCCCAAACATATTCATGGACATTTCAAAACATTTCCAAGACTTTTCAAGAAAAATGAAACAATGTTTTTGTTGACCTACTCGCCGAGCGTTTTTCAAACATATGAGATACTCAAACATAATTTCAGCTAGCTGGCATTCACGAAGAGAGAGAGAGAGGGAACGCAGGGAGAAAATGAAGAAACGTACATGACGATAAACAAAACGTTGTCACACATTGACGCATGCTAGAGAAATGTTAGGTCAACAGTTCAGAGAAAATAAATTTGCAGTTATATTACTTTACATCGAAGATTATCCACGGAAGATTACTGTAACAATTTCACTACACAAAACAGAATTCCATGACTTTCCAGGCCTGGGAAATGTGATTGTGAAATTCCATGATGTTCCCAGGTTTCCTATGACAGTGGGGACCCTGTATAATAAGGCACTGTTGCTTATACAAATCAGCAAACCCACTTCAAGTTTGATGCACACCATATTATTCAAGCTGTGATTCATTATATGATTCAAAGTTACTGCTACGTTTTCTTTCAAACTAATTTGGTCACTAATGTCTGGACTTACACTTAAAGGGCACTTTGGGCAGAGCTGTGTTCAGGTTATGACATCTAGGCACAGAGGCAGCTCTGAGAAGGAGAGTGCGCTCAGTTGCACGCCATACTTCTTGCCTGGCTTCCAACAACATCAAGCCAGTTATTGCCTGCACTCTCTCACACAGTGGGAAACATTTGGCTGTGCTGCCTCTCTGTTTGGACAGGATTATATGCTTGTATGATCAATTTATTTTTAGAAATTCTGAATTATACTTAAGAAAGCAGAATAGGGGCAAACAGGGTGTCTACAGCTATCAGCCACTTAAAATTATTTTTGTTTAACACCTTTTCAAAGTAAATTTTGACAAAATTTAAATTGTTCATCATTTTCTTATTAAAGCATTGCAAGTATAACGTTTAAGTGTATATGTGGTCCTGTGCAGTGGTAGCTTTTATGTAGGAATATGGTTATTAGAGTGAGTGAGGTTAATCTACATTTTGCCAACATTTAAGTACAAGTATAAAGTAAAAAGACAGTATTTAATTCAGTGGTAGGTTTAAAGATTTGTACCATCACAAATGTGGCTTTTCACACAGAAGAGCTTGACTCATTTTGACAAAAATAAATGAAAAGATGGATAAATCAAATTAAATAAGATGTTTGTAGCAATTAAGACCTCATGATTTAAATTTAGAACTACTTAATGACTTTTTTAATGTTTATATAATTGAATTTAAGACATTTTAAAACATTTTAAGGACCTGCAGACACCCTGACAGTAGTGTGGAAACTACTTCATGCTTTTCCATACTGTGTAGGAACTCTGTGATTACACAATAAAGAGAACAAGTCACAGGCTGAGGTTGTCTGGAGGGAAGCTGTTGGTCTTTTCAAAATGTTAGCTTACACTGACTGACATTATCTTTGTCTTTTGCTGTCATTTTATTATCTGTCCAATTTAGTCATTGTGTCACCAGTTTGTCTTTGTTGTTCTTGCCATCATCTAAATGTTACATGTTGTAAAATGAATTATTTTCCTGACAGACTCACTTTCAAAGCTTCAATCTTCTTTCTCCTGAGCTCAGCTTCCTCACTGGACTCTTGGCTGTCAGAACCATCACTGTCATACTGAAACACACACACACCAACAACAACCAGGAAGCGAAATGTCAGAGAAAGCTGAACGCGCTCATTATAAGGTGCTCTCAGAGTCTGAGAGCGGAGGACTGTACCTTCTCTCCTCTGAGTCGGGCTTTGATCTGCTGACGCTCATTGAAGTTCTGCAATCGGATCTGCCTCAGTCTTGACAAGTACTCCTGAGAACAAAAACAGAAACGTTACATACTGTATGTGAGACGCACCGGCACAGACACACACAGACAAGGCACTGATACCTGTGGTCACAATCATACAAAAATAAAATACACAAGTAGCTTATAAAAGACAGAGTTTTACCAGCAACACAGTATGATGTCAGCGTCTGTACATTTACACATCAAACATTCAGCCAGAATAAAAATATCACATTCTGCAGTTAACACAAAAAGATGAATATATTTATGTTCTCCAATCAAAGCAAAAAAGGCATAACTCAAAACTGGTGGTGAGGTTATTCGACATGGGACATTATACATAATAAAAAAAGGAAAACAATGGTATTTATTATTGTGAACAGCCATTATCGGGAGGCAAAATAAAAAAAGTAGTACAACAGCTCACACTGGACAGTGGAACACCACAGGCTGTGCAAGGGGTGGGGCATGGGTTTGAGCTGCTGGGTTGGATTATGGGTGTGTCAAAGGGAGTTTTGTGCAGACATATGAAGGACGACGAGCCAAGCCAGACGTGCTATGAGTGAGGTGGAGTGTGAGGCTGGGCGTTCAGGCCTGGGCTCCTACCTCCTCCTCTTTGTTGGCTTTGGGTCTCCTGCACCGAATCGAACCAGCCCGGCTTCCATAGATTGCTGCCAGGTTTTGCCGAGTGCCCTGTTTACCGTTCAATTTAACCACATTTTAAAAAGGACGCAGCCCCTTGCATCTAACTGCCACAACAGTCAGGAGCTGGGGCCAGGAGGCAACGTTGGATTGATCATATTTTTTTATGTCAACACTGAATCAAATCACTACATGTCAAAAGGGGACGTTTATAATAAATGCTTAAATGTGCAGCTCTGCATAGTATTTTAGCTTCTTTTAGCCCACAGTGTGCAGATTAACTCTTTGATTCCCTACTCTCATCAAACATCATTCCTGCAGCATATGGCAGCTGGTTTCAAGCAATAAATCTGCTCAGCGCCATACAAGGGAAAGATTAAGTCAGCAGCTAGCTGGAGAGGAAGGTTAACCACCAAGTGAAATGTTTCTCAGGGGTCGGTAAAGACAATACCAGGTCAGTATTGTGTTGCTCTTTGTCTACTGGATGTCTAAGGGACCAACTGTTGACATACACATCAGCTACAACAACTTAATATGGTGAGAACATGTCACAGATGTTTGTCAGTGAGCTTTTTCTGAGGTTCTTCTTCCCCCCAGTGGCTGAAAATCTATTACAGCAAAACATTCAGACAACCTCCAAAAACAAACAAACAAACAAACAGGCCTTGATATACTCTAACCTTATCTGATTAATCTGATGGATTTATTTTATCTTTCTGGCCTCTGCTTCTTATATGTTCACCTTTCTTCATCAGCCGCTCTATTGCTTTGGCTCAATGCTATTTGTGGTAAGTAGGTATCCTACAATAGGCTTGTGTGTCCTCAAGGAGAGAGCAGGGACCTGTATATAGCTGAAGTTTCAAAAAATATATAGATCAAAGACATAGACATCGATGTAAGCTCATTATCTGATCCACTAATAATCTGCTTTTTTTTTTACACATCTATCTGGATCTTTGCTCAACAGCATTCAGTGGGTTTATTTCAGCTACTTCAACAAATGTAGTAAATTGACTGAGAAATATTAACATATAATCTCTAAGGCCTGTTTCATCAGTTTGACCATCACATAATGAGCAACAGAGGTAATTATTCACTGATCCTACGTGTCTGAAGCTTCGTAATGATCTTTACAACTTAATCTGAGATTACACATTATGTGCCATAAATATGTGCATGAGTGAAAGGTAGTATCTAATGTATAGTTGTGTCTAAATTTAGTACTTTATATCTTATCTTTTTCTAATTCTGATATATATCTTTTTTGCATTTGATCTTTATTCTATACGTATTCTAAAGCCAATCAACTTGCTTTTCTATCTGTGATATTTGAGCTGTTGTAACGTGAATTTGCGCAGCGTGGGATCAATAAAGTTTTATCATATCTTAAACATTTTAGTGTAACTGCTCTAACAAACTCACAACTGTCTTGCATGCACAGTCACACTGTTATAAAAAAAATAACGACACTCAGAGGTTTCATTCTGAGCTGAGGGCGATGTTGTATAATATTTGAATGAGACTGCTGTTCAGAGAAATTAATGACAGCGCATAAAAGCCGTAACTTAAGATGGTCCTGAGTGACAGACCTGGAATTAGATTCTGACATACAGTAAAACCCCGCTATTTAATGTGCTTCGATACGTGCTTTGATACGGACTGAATCAATGAGGAAATGAAACAGTGTGTCTGGTTCTGTCAGAGGGAGGAGACAGACAGAAACTCAGGGTTTGTTGAAGAAACCCTGCCAGCAAACAGGTTAGGTTCACCTGATAACTGAGCCAGAGTTTCAGTTACCTCTTTTACTGAAACTAAAAACTCAGAGTTTCCCTCTTGTCAGAATTAACAATCTCAGAGTTTATACTAAACCCACTGGTTGTTCATGGTTTGGGGCCAGCAGTGAGAGCTGTTCAGTCTCAACCTTACAAACCAGCAAACCAGAACCATAGGGCTGCCCCCATCTATGAATTTCCTAGTCAACCAATAGTCGTCATTTAGGGCCATTAGTTGACTAGTCGCCTGCATGTTTATGATATTAATTTAATTATTAAATTATATGTTTTGGGCGGGGCAACAAAACCGTACTAATGAACCTTCATTAATATAGGCCTATATTTTGTCTACAAGTGCACGTCACACACTGAGCGAGCCGCCTGTTAATGACGCTGTGGGCTAATGGGCATGTAGCTACTTCCATGTTTCAGATGATACGTAATGTTTGTAGTCGACCAATGAAGATGAGTTTACATATCACCTTGGGTTCGTCCTTCACCTTCTCAAAATGATCCCACACTTTGGATTTCCTGCCCGACATGTTATTAACTAGCCTGTGGAATAACCGCAGGTACCAGCCCTGGAAATTATCGTGAAATCTTTCCAACTAATGACCTTTCTGGCTGACCAATATTTGGTCGACTATTAGGGGGAAGCCCTACAAAACAATGAGCTGTAACCTGTTTGATTTGATTCAGTGTTTACATAAAAAAAGCTTAATGGAACTTTAAGATTCATACTGATTGCAAGAAATACATCAGTCACTTTTCATCTCTGTGCATAGAAAATCATACCCAGTATGCGATGGGTCATAATCACTATGATAGAAAAGGTTTTTTTATTTCAGTAACATGACTAAATTCTCAACAGCTTACCCTTTAAATGACAGTACAAGTCACACTACGTACCAGCTGTCCTTCAGCACGCACTTTGTTGAGCATGGCTTCTCTCTTCCGCTGTAAAAACTCCTCCACCTGATAGGCCCGTCCACCAGCCACCTGACCACGTGGCCTGAAAACAGAATATGGTTATAATACAAGGATGTGGATGTTCAGTCCTTGTCTATGTGTATTGTCATTTCTGATGCTTGACTGACCTACTGATATGAGCTGGTTTAGAAACTTGCTGCAGCCTCTGTAGTTCTCGTTTGATTGCATCAGAGTTTAGGAGTCGGGCAGGGCCGTTGGGCAGAACTGGGCCAGCAGCAGCCGGTACACTTGTTACACAAAGAAGTGATGCCATTAAAACAGTTACTTAACCCACTTAAATCAACTATAATAAAGAGACATCTGAACTTACCGAATGGGACTGCCTGGTCCTGCTGAGGATCCCTCTCTGCCGACGACTTTAGGCTGTGGTTTAGCCATTTGGTCTAGAGCAGCGTAGTAGTGCTCATATGGGGGTTTACTTGGGACATAGGCTGGAGCAGGACCCTGAACTGAACTTGGGCCGGTCCTCTTTCCACCACCTACAAAACACTGAGTTCAAGGGACAAAAGGTTATTTTGAAACTGATGGAGGAGCTCTATGACACGGTGTAGAACTGATTTGTTATGTTATAACGATGCAACATAAAGTGTACAAAAGAAGTGGACACAGCCTCTAGATCTGAAAAGTGAAGCCAATAGGGAAGTGCCTTTTCTAAAAAGTTTATGGTCTTAATCACTAGCTTCAAGTCTTCTCCAAAATGGCATGATGTTCATTTTGTAAATTATAAAATAGAGGATAAAGCAGGGTATAATTTAGGGTGTGGTTACCTTGTGATTTTAAAGTCGCTACCACTGTGACTTGTCAATCAGGATAAAGGCATTGCAACACGTATCCATGGCACTGTGTACATCGAAAGGGTTACTTCGCAGATTTTCAACCAGGTCACTGTCACCGTGATGTGAGGATTGTGTGTGCAGGTGAAAAGGGTTAAGGTGCCCCTAAAACCATCAGCCAAAATTCGCCGCATGATGTGAAATGACGTGCTTCATCCGGCAAATTTTTGCTCAACGCACTGGTGGGGATTTTTAAATGCTGCCAACCCAAGCGGGGCCTTAACAATGCTCACCTGCAAGCAATCCCCACACCACTGTGACACAGACATGGTTGAAAATTAGCAGAGTATCCCTTTAAGTAGCCGTCAGCTTGTTTTTGGGTGTTGTCCGTGTTTGTGCCTTAAAACTTTGACCCTTTCACTATGCATTGTTTGTTTTAGTTGTAAAATTTGATCACATAAAAACATTAGTTCAGCCATCTGTTACTACTAAGAGACTCTCTAAGGAGTTGGCTGTTCATTTTGCATTTATCAAAATTAGCATCCTATTTAATATCCCAGTGAACATAAATTACAGATGCAACTTCCTAAACAAGCTAGCTAGCGTTAGCTGGTAACTAAGTGCATAGTGTCCTGGGGTTCAGCCAGATCCACCCCTCACTCCTCCACAGCACCACGCTCTCATCCAAATATGGTCAATTCTGGCCCACGAAAAACAAAGATGGCATCGGCCAAAATGCCAAACTCGAGGCTTCAGAAAAAGCAGTCCACAAACCAATGGGCGACGTCAAGATGGCTATGTCCACTTGTTTTAACAGTCTATGCAATAAAATCACAACTATGGAAATACTTTAGGTAACAGATGGCATGAGTAACACTTTATATCATAAAAAAGGAAATGAGTTTCCAGTACCTTTCTCTCTGGGCTACTACCTCCACTGGAACTCAGGACATGTTTCCAGCCTTGTTCTCTGGCTTGATTTATACGATTGATCTGTTGTAGATCACAGATTCATCATTTTTTTTTCAGTTTTAGATGGAGACATACAGGACATTTACCCTGTCCAATGCCCCACCCTACTACAGTAAAGAAGAGAAATAACTTTATCCCTGACTAACACATTTAACACCTACCTTTTCCTTTTCATATCTCTTCATTTGCTCCGCTTTCAACAGGAACACCTGAGGGCAACACAGTTGTTTTACTTTCAGTGGTTTCCTGATCAATCAGAAACTTCACAGAAGGATTTAACAAAGCACCCACCTGCTCTCTCTGCTTCCGTTCTTTCTCAATCAGCTCCATCCTTTTCTTTCTGATGCCATCCTGCAGCAGGAGGCAAAAGCATCACAATCAGAAAATGACATCTTAATAAAGAAACCCACTTTGAGGCAAGAGGCAGCAGGACTGCTCTGTCACCGGGCACACAAGTGAGGAGGGAAAGGTTGGTTAACAGAGAAAGAACACTCAGAATGGGCCGGGAGCAGAAAGCGGGTGAATATAGGGATCAAGCGTAATGAGAAGGAGGGAAAACTATAAATGCTGGAAGGAAGGGGCCTTCATGTGTGAGTAAATGGGGAGAGAAAAGGAAGGGAAATCTAATAGTAAATTCAAGTTATGAGGGGCTCTCAGCTGTACCTCATGCTTTTTCCTCTCTTCCTCCACTTGACTCACTCTTCTCTGGGGGGCTGCTGGGAGAGGGGCCTAAGCAACATATGACACTGGGGTTCAGAGGTTGCCCACACACTATGATGTTAAAACACACACACACAGATGGAAGAGGCCTCCGGCATGACAGACTAGAAGCTCGACATCAAATAGAGCTTTTTTCTTTTTTAAATTTCCTGAGCAAAAAAAAAAAAGAAAAAGTCATGAGTGAAGCTCAAAAATCACAGCAACGTGTCATTAACGTCATCAGTCTACTAACCGGTTTATGTTTTACAGCTGGTTTCCTCTCTGCAGGCTTTTTGGCTGCATCCGACACCTTCCTCACTGTTAAAGGCACTCCGTATTTGGTGGCTGGTTTGGTAATCTTCTGGGCTGGATTGAGTGGTATGGAGCCAGGGGCAGGACGCTTGGCTAGTCACACAAGTAGGAAATGTAAAAGCATTTATCCGGGTCAGTATTCAACAGCAAATGCAAATGTGCTATGCAAACAAATAAAGAAGACATAAAAATTACAGTATGATTTCCAGCATGTCTACACACTGGGCTCCACAGAATAATAAATAGAGGAACATTTTATCATCTAAATGCAAATTCTGTTTTGTTATTCCCACTATAGTTGAAACGCACCTCATATTTTTACCTCTGGTCTGCATTGCACCAACAAGCACCAACAGAAGCACATGTCGCATTTATCTCCCCCTCGATATTTATGCCTTAGTAACTAACACTACTGTCAGTGTTTATCAGAGAGGTACTATCAGAAGACACAGTTTGTGTATGTTTAGTTTATTCATTTCATTCCTCATCCTCCAACTCCTGATGACTCCTTATGAGCTATAAATATACGTGATCCAATCAAGTCAACAAATCCCTCTCATGAATATACCCCACCCATATAATTCATTTTACAAAATAATAAATCACATCATGAAAGCTTGAGATGCTCTAACTGCTCTTAAAATCTGACTTAATAATGTGAACTGATTCTTCATCTAGTTTGTAAGGGTATTTTTAAGGGTACAGAAACTACCCATAACATAATGGATGTAATTCTCCTCTCCAAAGAACAGAAGGAGTTAGGTGTAGGATTAAAAAAAAAAAGATCTGGTGGCTCCTGGTGGTAGTATTTAAAAAGAAACTGACAGACAACGCTGCACATAATAAACCATTTAGAGTTTTTCCATGGGCCCACTTCCAAGCCGTGATGGCATGCATTTCTACTGCTGCCTCACAGCTGGGGAAAGCAATGCCGAGCCATGCTGCTGTGGTCCTGTCTGGTAGCAGGGCTGAACACAGCCAACCTGTGACAGTCTTCTCCCCTAGTTGTGTCCTCAGTGGCTAAACTTGTGTGTGTCTGTGCCAGAGACCAGGGAGAGAGCTCTGCTTTTAAAAATTTCTGTGTTCTGCTGTCAGTATTTCTAGCTTCTACCTGAACCTCGCTTTCAGCTCAATTTGGGCTGTTAAGCTACTGCTGATGCAAACCAAACCTTTCCTGCTGTTGCTGCTTCATATTTAACGCTTTCCTCTATTGAAGTGGTGGGATGCTTTTATTTTGAAGATTGTAAAGGACATGCAATTTGTTTGTCACGTTAGGGGAGCTTCTTTAGTAGTACTATTCTACAATAAAAAGAGGTCTCTAATTAACCACATATGGACATATTCTGCAAACATGTAGTCAATAGATCTAATAGTAGTTTTCAGTATTTAAATACTGCAGGAAAAATAGTACTGTGGTTTGTGACTAACACATCTCAAAAGGCTATCAAGGTAAAACAACTAGACTGATTGTGGCCATTCACGGCATGGCTACTACCACTACTACCTCCCCAAGTAGCCATGGGATGATATGAAAATTTCATGCCACAATTATCCTGGCCAAAATAATTGCAATTCATGACATTATCCCGTTAATCATCAAAATATGCTTTTAACTTTTGAAAAGGCACTGAAACATACTGAAATCACTTTATTTTATATTTTGTTGAGAAACAAACATTTTTATTGTATCACAGATAGGTCACACATCTTTTTTAATGAAACCAAACAATCTTTTTGAGGTTGGTGCATATGCAGTCTCTTTTTGCAGAGCCTCTTTTATTGTTGGTTGCCCAGCGGTCTCTTGGGATACTGCTGGACACAATATCCAGGTAATGACACGATTATTCCAATAATGGAAATTCTCTATGATCAACATACTGTGAGTGTTTATGTCATCCCATCCCTTTCCAATATGGAAAACCCCTAATTCGCTTACCTGGTGACCCCTGCACCACACCCACTTTAGGCTGCTTGTGAAGAAAAGTATGGCGGAATTCCTGAGCAATGATCTGGAATCAGAAGAGAATATGTGTTTGTTGTTTTTTGTCTGAACACAGTAGGTTTTATGTAACTTCAGTCTGCATCAAAGACAAATAACAGTGTGCTCTACCTGTGGTGTGAGGAACCTCTCTATCCTACAGGACAGGAAAGGTTTGTCCAGTATGCTGCTAACTGAGGGCCTCTCTCGAGGGTTGCGTTTAAACAGCTGTGCCAGGAGAGAGCGCAGTTCTTGGGAGTAGTGAACAGACACTGGAGGGTAGGAGCCACGGATGATCTTCAGAACCAGGTTTTTCATGTTGCCAGCTTCAAACTGAGGAGAAATATGATTAGAACACACAAATAACCACTGCAGAGAAATGATTTAAAGCCATCATGCTCAATCATAAGCAATGATGGAAAAAAAGCAGGGGTTATTAAGGCAGTGGTCGAGACTAGGAAGAGCTCCAGATCTGATTATGAGACTCTCAGGAAGAATGACTCATTCTCTGAGACTTAGCTTGTCAACCATGAAACATACAGGGAAGAGATCAAAGCATGTGAGTGAGCACTGCAACGCTGCTTAACATACATTACATCCACATTAATAAATAAACAGCTCACATGTGGGATACTTACTGCATGCTTAAGAGTGCACATTTCATAAAGGACACACCCAAGGGCCCAAATATCACTGCAGAGGGAGGGAAAGTAGGGAAAGTGAGAGGAGAGAGCATACAAATGGACAGACAGGGATAAGTTCAGGGGTAGCTTTACAATCATTCATTCACTTGCAATGTTTTTCCTTTCTTTATCATTCAATAGAGAAAAAAAGGTTTCATTGCTGAGAAAACAGCACGAGACATTAAGATACTGCTAAATTTACTTCACTGTTTGTAACTAGTGGATTAGATTACATGTATACTTAAAATAGTTAAATAGGAAATCAATATTTGCTTCCTGCTGTAGCTGCAGACAAGCAGGTTCACTCAATAAAGAGGAGACACGATACCTTTACATCACCCAGAAGCCGCCACCTAATCCGGCACAATTTGGCGGAACAGAACTTGTCCCCTGGATTACTATTAAATATTCATGTAAACCACCAACGAGAGAGACACAACATCAAGTTAGTACCTTTTGTTGTTGTACGGTTTATTCTCGCAGATCTCTGGTGATAGGTAATACGGTGTGCCTATACATGTTCTTGCCAGTTCTACAGTGCTGAAAATGAGAGAAGAAAATGGAAAGTGTATTATGCTTTACTATTCCCAGACTCTATTCTCAGATATATTTAGATGGCATTTTACATACCTGTTCAGCACCCTTGCAATTCCAAAGTCTCCAAGCTGCACAGTCCCATCTTTTGTCAAAAATATGTTCTATGCAGACATGCAAATAAGACAATACGTGATAAATAAACAACTTACAATCATTGAGGGAAGGTCTTGTGGTGCATGACGCAATACCTGTGATTTAATGTCCCTGTGGAGGATTTTTCGATCATGCACGTGCTTAAGTGCCAGGCAAATCTGCACAAACCAATCCAAGATCTAGGAGAGGAAGAAGAAGATAAACCCACATTTTACAGTATCAACTTCGTCAGATTTATTTATATATATATTTAAAAAACATAGGCTGACCAAAGTGCTGCACGAAGAGATTAAATAAAACAGAGGCATTATCAAGTAAATTAATAACAGCATACAGTATCTTCATAAAAGCATAACACAAAATAGCATTGCACAAACAACAAAATATAATACTGGCAAAAATAAAAAAAAACATGACAGTAATTCCAATGTAATGTTATTCTAGTTAGTTATTCTAATGGCTGAACAACACAAGGAAAATAAAACGCTAAAATAGTCTTAATACATTTAAGAGAGGACCAGATATGAAACAGCACCAGTAAATATAATCAGTTCAATCCACTTGTTCATGGACATCAAAGAGAATTGGTGTCTTACTTGCTCTTCTGAGAACAGTGCTCCTTTCTGAGAGTTGATCTTCTTGAAGAGGTCTCCACCCTCACAGTAGTCCATCACAATATACAGGCAGCCTCCCTCTAAAAAGAATTTTATAACGCTTTCAGAGTCGTAATATTTGGCCTAGCTTTGGATATTATTGTAAGAGATGAGCTCTGTGGTTCTCTCAACTGATGGCTGAGATATTTGGATTGTGTGAATACCTTCAAAAGACTCCTTATACTGGACAATGTTGGGGTGACTCATGTTGGCAAGAACAGCAACCTCTTTTCGAGATTCCTGCCTCTCTTTACTTGACATCTGTCAAAATAAGGAGCAGAGAGAGAGATGAAGCAAGGTAGCACAGGGGGGTGCACATTAACAGCTGCATGTGAAGCTTGTGTAACATTATGCATGGGGGCTTACTGCAGATATGCCAATCTCCTTGATGACATACTGGTGTCCATCCTCTTTGGATTTGAAAAGGATTGCCTTTCCGAATGAACCTTCCCCAATTTTCTTCACCTTTTCGTACTTGTCCATGTTAATGAAATGACTGGCTCCTCATGCTGGATCTGCAAAGACTGGACAGAGTGAGGAACATATTACAAAGCTCGAGCCGGTGCTTTGATAATAACACTAAATATTTAATGTCGCTGGCTTTGTAATATTGCATAACTACAGTAACCCTGATTGCTTGTCGACTTGTTAATACACAGTAATGTTAGCGCCGTCATGGAGCGTTGTCAGACAGAAAAGCATCTCTTGCCTCAGACGGGCTGTGATGCTCAGACAACACATGCTAATACAACTAGTAGCAAGACAGCTAACGTTACCGTTACATAGCAGCTTGGGGAAAACAGTACACCAAGACCACCCTAAATAAAATATATGCGCTGTCAGTGCACGCAACACCGAGTAATATAATTAACGTAGCTCGCCATAGGCAGCGTTATGTAAATGCTATCAGGAGGCTAATACTTACCATTAGTCTTTTCTCTGCTGTCTCACAGAGGTTCTGAGACTTGCTGCTGTCCTCGCGCTCTCTATCTAACTACAGCTCTCGTTTACTGCATTTTCATTGGTCGCCTTCAGATTTTACGATCGTCAATTGGTTGATAAAGTTGTCCATCATCTTTCACGGTCATAGGCCCCACCTCCAAAGGCACTGTTGCTGTGGACATTTTCCATAGCAACCACAAGCCAATGGTGGAAGTGTAGCGACAGCTGTCACCTTAGCACCGTGTTTTAGGACAACCAGATCAACCAGATACACTTTAGCCGTGATTTAGGTCGCGTTTTGGTATTCATTTGCCAAAACATAGAACTTTACTTTACTTAAATAATTATTAATGGCGAATGGTGGACTACCCAGTTGTTGAAGTATTCAGATCAGTTACTTAACCCTTTAAACCTGAGCAAATTGGCTGGATTTCTGTCAATGTTTTCAAAAACACAGTAAGAAGGCAAAGAGCAATTAAAGAGGAAATGACCCAAAAAAATTGCAGGAAATTAGTAAAAAGAGAAAATTCATTTATTTATTTTTTTTAAAGGAAAGAAACAAACACGGAAATGACCTGGAATATGTAATAATAATATTTATAAATATAGTTTTTCCCTACCTTTTTAAATTTCTCCCTATTTTTTTGTAATAATTTTCTAAATCTATTTTTTTTTTTTTTTTTTTGCAATCTGTGGGACATTTCTTATCAAGCTGCTCGTTGCCTTTTCCCATGTTTTTGAAAGACATCACACCAATTTGCTCAGGGTTCAAAGTTCAAAGAAAGTGATGTCGCTCCAGGTTTCAAAGGGCTAAAGGGGATCATCACCTAAATAAAGAATTCCAGTATATAATTCTCATGGCTCAGGGAAGTTCAATCAGTATTTGTGAATTTGAGCTACTCTCTCTCAAAGTCAGAAACCAGAGAAGTAAGTTTCAAACTCTTGATGTCATAGGGTGTAAACAGTGGCGTAAGGAAGTTACTACAGGCCCCAGTGCACATTATTATGATGGGCCCTAGTGCACACTATTGTGCATGTAATGTCTTGACACAAATAAAGATCAACATATGTTCTACCCAGAAATCATCATTGCATATCTGACAAAAACATAAAAGAAAGTAAGAAATTAATAATTTAAGTGAATAGTTTTTATAGTATATTCATAGATTTTATTGCTTATATAGAAAAAAGCACATAGTTTTGTTTCAACTCGCTACTGAATATTTAAAAAAAGAAAACCATGACGCAGGTAGGTTTACCTTTTTGAGGACGTATATAGCAAATGGCATTATATTATAATATTTTTTTTTTTATCATTTATCTTTGTACACAGGTATATTTCAAAGGTGGCAATCTCAATCACTTGCAAGGGCCCGCTCTCTCTACAGGCCCCTCCACCCCAGGGGCCCCAGTGCAATCACATTGCCTGCACTATCTATATTTATACCCCTTGTTTAAAGCCTCCAGCTGCTCCATAGACAATGAATAGGAGTCTGATTTTATTTTATTTCATTGAAGTGTTCGCAGTTCTGAAACGGAAAATGTACCCATATGCTCTGAGCATTCACCTGGGGCTGTTTTAGAATGACATGTATATATGTATGCATTTTGAAAATGGGCGTAATTCTAACCTTTAAGTACACTTAACAAATGTACTTAGTTAAATGTCACCACTGCCAATAGCTAATGGTAGGCAAATATGATCTTTTGAAAACAACATTGTGTTAAAATGTTCTTGAAATTTAATTCACAAGCCAACCAACTACTTTCACAGGAAGTCTTAGACAAAAAAATAAATAGCCTACATAATATTAATTTCTAAGAAACACATAGTCCTTTATTGTACTAGATAAAATGGATTAATTAAATAAATTGAGTGAGAGTAGTAGATTGCTACTGACTCTTTCACACAAAAGAAATAAACTATGATGGAGATGGTTTTGCATTTACGCCCACATCTATAACAGTTCAATTAGAATTCAATTAGATTTTAATTCCCAGTATCACAAATCACAAGTTGCCTCAGAGAGCTTTACAGAATACGACAGCATGGACCCTCACAGCAGATAAGGGCAAACTCCCCATAAAAACCCTTTAAGAAACTTCAGGAAGAGCAACTAAGGAGGGATCCTTCTTCCAGGACGGACAGATGTGCAATAGATGTCGTGTGTACAGAACAGATCAACATAATACATTTGCAGTAAACATTAGTTCTTCTGGGAACATGGGTATATTAATGAGGTGGCAGTCTGAATGAGTTACAGGAGCCTGTTCTCTGGCCATCATGCTGTTGGAGGGCCTGCTCTCTGTAAGGGCCCCTTGTCCCATGGGCCCCTACACTGTCTATACATGTAAACCAACATGGAGCGATTGGAAAGGAAGATATATATGTGATATGTGCATGCTTGCATGTTTGAATCCCTGCCCAGTGCAGCAGTAAATAAACAGGTGGAGGCGGAGGAAATCTAACACGTCCATATTCATCACCTGCGGTCACATGAGCTGCTCGCACGCGCAGACTCACAGTTCGATTGTATCTGCGACTGTGCAGATGACGCACTGAGCTTCAGTGTGTAAAGATGGCCCCTTTTCCGGACGAGGTGGATGTTTTTACTGGCCCACACTGGCGAATGAAGCAGCTGGTGGGCCTGTACTGCGAAAAGGTGTGTATAAATGAATGTCGGTTGTCAATTTGGTGGCTTATAAAGGAATATATGAAGTGCGTGTGGCCAGCGGACGAGTGAACGCCAGTTAGCACGCCAGCTAGCGTTAGCTTGTTTCTGTAACGATTGAGTCAGTCGAAGCAGATGGACTATCACGCCTCACGACTACATTGGGACCGTTTGGTAGCTTCGAGGTTAGACTTATAAACGTGAAGTTAGCCAAACATGGAGGTGTTTGCTTATCCAGCACTTAAACGTATCGGGTTGCACTTTTAAGAAAACATATTTAACGTTATCGATACACAGCTAAGGCTTGCTAACTGCTTTAGCTAGCTTAACCAATTTACAAGATACATTGTTATGCAACATTCTTAAAGCATCTCAGAGCAGTCTGTCATGTTTCCATCAACTGTTTTATAACATTGGAGACGTTCAGGCTGTATGTTAAAATTTCGACAAGTCAGGTAAACTCAGTGACAGTAGATAGCGTCATGTAATTACGACGGTTGTGCAAACGTGAGCTACGTGACACTGTAGCGTTACAGAAGCTCTGAGTGGAAAGTCAAAGTGTTGCAGCAGCATTAAGACATACAGAAGTACAAATACACAGAGAAATCAAAATAAGTAAATGAAATAAGAGCTAGGCCATGTACAACTTTTGTAAGAGTAGAAAAAAAGGATTATACAAGGGCAATTCAAGTTAAAGTGGCAAATTATGAGATAAAGTTATACTGTATGATTAATAACAGCTGGTCTAGTGTTACGTAAACTTAACACAGTAGAATAATGTGTGCTGTGGTTAAGTAATATCACTTAGTGTTGTCTGTATTAATAAAGTAAAATAGAAATGTAGTGTACGATGTGTACATAGTATAGTATGATGTACCAAAGTACATGTGAGGTACAAGACATAGTCAAAGGTTCAATGTAATAGTAGTAATATAAATATAATATAATCTAGTACAGTGGTTCCCAACTGGTGGGTCGTGGTCCAAAAGTGGATCGCAGGTCCATTTATTTACAGTGACTTTCTGGCACAGAGCTTTTATTTTGAAGTGCTGTTTCCTGCTGTAGCATGAGTGACAAATGGACAGCTACTTGACAGAGACAGCAAACTAGCTCGACAACATGTCCAAACACAAGTATGATACTGAGGTGTTAAACTGTGTGGACCTTGAACTAATGACTAGGGACAAATCTGGACCCCGGGGCTGGACCAGTTGGGAAGCACTGATCTAGTATAAGTTAAAATACAGTATGGTGCAGTATAGTATTGTTATTAGCCGTCTAAGATTACATTCTCTGTCACACTGCAGCAGGTGCTAATTATTTTATTTATTACATGGGTATCACTATAAACACTTATGTCATTACAATTTATAATAAATGATTGTTTCTTTGTTTTATTTCCACAGTTGTCAAAAACCAACTTCTCCAACAACAATGATTTCCGCTCATTTCTTCAGTCACTGTGCGCCACCTTTAAGGAGTTCAAGATGCACGAACAAATCGAGAACGAGTACATCATCGGCCTGTTGCAACAGCGCTGCTGCACTGTGTACAACGTGCATTCTGACAACAAACTCTCAGAGATGTTGTCCCTCTTTGAAAAAGGATTGCACAACGTCAAGGTAAACATGCATCAACCCATTATAGAAAAGTTTATTGTCCTGCCATGGCCCTAGATTGCACCTAGGCTTTACTTGAAATGAACACATATATGAGCTCTGCAGAGCTTAGCTGATAGTTGTTGCTCAATGGTGGGGTAACACTCTGTCATTAGAATAAATATCACGTAGCCAGATTGCAGTACCAACAACAGAAGAGTTGTTATTTTCATATGTACATGTTAAATGTATAGATTGGAAATAAATCTGTATCTTTTGAAATACAACTTTTTTTTTTAAAGCCCTTTACAAGTTTTAGCATCCATTTTTCTAAGTTTTTGTCACTATTGTGTGATGATACAACTTGAAATTGTATTTATTTATAAGGAAAAGGTCAGCTGAGAAAGAATTGCGCTGGTTTGTATAAGAAAGGTGGGGTTGTGTTTTTGTGACCTGCTTAACAAGATAGAAGAGTTATTGTTCTCTCTCAAGCCATTGGCCAACCAAAAATGGGCTTTCCAGAATGATGCAATTGTGTAAATCTTAACTTCCGCTCTGCTCCAGACAGTTTGTAAAACAGAAAGGAACATTCTGTATCTTTGGGTTGAGAACTGTCCTAGAGGAAAGATGTTTCTACTGATATGAATAATGTTGTGCTGAGTTATTTGTGTTCAGCTGGATGACCTTTTTTGAATTTTCCTCATTTCCTAAAGAGACTCTGACAAGGCTATGAATTGTATGTGCCATGTATAAAAAAAATACATGTGCTAGATGATGCAGACAGGATTGTGAAGAAGTCTCAACTGACATGTTTAAGAGATCCCATGAATTAATAATTGCTGTGTGTTTTTAGAGTGAATATGAGCAGCTTAACTATGCCCAGCAACTGAAGGAGAGACTAGAGGCTTTCACACAAGACTTTCTGCCCCACATGAAGGAAGAAGAAGAGGTACAAGATGTTCAAATTCCTATTTACTGTTAATATAAATATCTTTTGATTAATTGATTCCCTAAAGCATGGGTAAGACTAAATTGTGTTCCATAACAACAAAGGGAAAAGACATAAACAATAATCCCTAAGGAAACATTTTCAAAAACATGTATGCTCATACCCCTGTGAATGACACTGTTGCAAGCTGTTTATAACCAAGGAGAGTCGTTGCAGGTGTTTCAGCCTATGCTTATGCAGTACTTCACCTACGAGGAGCTCAAGGACATCAAGAAACAGGTGATAGCACAACACTGCAACCAACACCAATGGGATTGTGCCGCTGAGGTGCTGAAGGGCTTCAGTTTGTGGAGCCAGGCGGAGGAGCTGCAGAAAGCCTTTAAATATGCTGACCACGAGAAGACAGATTATGGTTAGTGAACATGTTCCCCAGTGTTGTAACTATTTTTTATGCAAACAAGCTAGACCTCATTAGTAAACAACTAATTGAAAAGGTTGATAGATAAAGAAATATATATTTGAAGCCCCAACATTGTCTAGCACTTGCAGTAAAATAAGCTTTTTTCCAACAGATGACATTTTAACTTGTCATAAAAAAGCTCAGGTGTTAATAATAGCAAAAACAATGGCTCTGTCCTAGTCAAGTGTCCCAGTAAGCCACGCCATTGTGGCAGTGAGACAATATGTACAAAAGCAGGACCTTGAAACTAAGGCAACCAAGGTAAATGGCTTTCGGCCATCTTTAATTTTATCATTAACACCTGTGCTTTTATATTGTGACATGTCAAAAAGGTCTATGTCTACGCTGCGCCATGCTAAACTACTTAAGTCATTAGTTTCATTAAAGGATAAATAGTCTTGGAAAGCGAATTGCATTTATAAAATATGCATTTGATAATTTCGGTTTTTAAGTCGGTGACAAATAAAGCTGTTTTGTCCTCTTTCCTCAGAACTGGAAAAGAACAAGAATTCTTCAGCCCACATTTCCCAGCTTCCCACAGAAATCATGCTGAGGCTGTTCCACTATTTGGGCCCTGAAGATCTGTGTCGCTGCAGTCAAGTGTGCAGCTCTTGGTCAGACCTGGCCAAGACCGGCTCTCTGTGGAGGCACCTCTACCCTGTGCGCTGGGCCAGAGGTAGGCTGCTGACAGCTGGTGATTACCTCAAGGAACAAAATATTGCTTACTTAGCTAAATGTACCCTGCAAAAAAATACTTCACCTGCATTAATTTATGCAGTGGTGGTCCTCTGCTAATAAATGTTTTTCTCTCTAATGTAGGTGATTATTATAGCGGCCCCCCTGGGGATCTGGACCAGGAGCCAGATGAGGAGTGGGTGAAGAGTCGGCAGAATGAGGGTCAGGCCTATCAGCAATGGGATGAGGATGCTGATGTTGATGAGTCTGGTGAGGTTTTGTTGTAAGCAAAGTACACGCCAATGTTATTAACTGAAGATGATCATGTCGGAAAGCTTTTAAATCACCACTGTGCCCTTACAATGTCCACTGATTTTTACACTGGTCAAATGTAAAGAGGTTTGTGTCATAAACAGATTAGACACCTCAAAGTCTACTAAAATATATCTTATTTAAAACTGGTATCAAAAAGCATGGGCTGGGAGGTTTTGACATCTCTAATATTTGATTATCTCGTGGATTTAAAGTAAAGCGTGAGAAAATCCAAATGTATTTGCCCAGGACCCTCAGACAGGGCACTCCAAATTTGCTCACTTGCTGTTATCATGAATTCAGTCACCTTAATTCACTTTTTCTCCAGCTGCACTCTGGCAAAAAGGTAAATAAATAGAGCAAGCCATAGGTTGTGCCTCGCAGTCCATTTGTTACAGGTGATGATTAAACTTACTTCTGTACAGACTGAGAATGTTCTTGTTCATTGTCTTTTTAAGATGTGTCGGGCCAAACACAGGGCTCCCTGGCCATAAGCACTGCTAAGCGAGAGAAGAGGCTTCTGAATGGGATTATCCAGAACCTCCTGCCAGCTGTGGGTCCGTCTGTCAAGTCCATTGTTCTGGCCTACAGTTCCACAGTCTCGAGTAAAATGGTATGAAGTTCTCACTTTGACACTGAAATTGACGATACCCGATAATGAAGACTGAGTCAAGTCTGAACTGTCATGTCCTCTTTTCAGGTGCGCCAGATCCTCAGTTTCTGTCCCAATATTACTCACCTGGACCTGACTCAGACTGATGTTACAGATTGTGCATTTGACAGGTAAATATTAAAAGTCATTACTAAAATATTACATAATTTGCCTAGGGCCAGCCCTGGTCCATTCTTTTTTTAACTACAGGAAACTCATCTCATTGTCCTTGCTATCCTCTTACAGTTGGTCGTCTCTTGGAGCTTGTCTCTCTCTGGAGCACCTGGATTTGTCAGGGTGCGAGAAGATTACTGATCACACCATGAAGAAACTGTCTATCGGGCTGGGTGACCTCACATCCTCCACCTGCGTTGACAAACGTTCAGACCGGCGAGCCAAGCTTCTTAAAAGTTCCCCAGTACCCATCACGCTCATGGACGAGAGAAGCCTACATCCAGTGGTGCGGAAGCGGCAGGCCATCATTTTTAAGACAGGGACAGGTCGTTGGGGCGCTGCCTGCACCCCCACGTCAGTGTGGGTCCTGGACCCCTCAGACCCTGCAGATATTGAGGATGCTGCAGAGTGGAGCCGTCGTGGTGTGATGTCTCTCCCTGAAGCAGAAAGCTTTGTAGAGACACAGCTCGTGGGAGGCTCGTGCTGCTGCAGGAGGAGCAGGAGGCGTGGGCACAGGACTGGCTCAAATGCCTCCTATCTGCATCAGCAGTATGCTATGTCTGGGGAAATGTTTTGTGGTCACTCTACCTGCTGCACTAGTGACATGGCCCTCAGGACTTTTACTGGGCCTCAGTGCGAGTCAGGCACCACCAGAAGCAGCACTGCAGAGTTTCGGACTAAATGCTCCTCCTTTGGGGGCCTGCAGTGCCTGGAGCGTGAAAACAGGACTGACCAATCAGCAAAACGCTCACTGAAATTTCTCAGTCTCTCTGGATGTTACCAAGTGACAGATTTGGGCTTGAGGTAAAGATCATACATTGCTCTTTTTCCAAAACACTCCTTTTGCTCTTAAAACGGCCTAACAAACCTGGCTTTAAATGGATTTATATGAGAGGTTAGTATCTTCAGAAATGTATGTGATGCAGTACGATGAATGTCGTCTTTGATCAGCTGAAAATTCCAACGTTTTGTCAGGTTGCAGTTTCAAAACAATGTTTAGAGCGAAGTGGCACATGTAGTTATTTTCAGTGCCAGTTGAAAACAAGTGGTGTAATAGCTTGTGTGGGTGCGGTCAATTGTGCAAGCACTCTGCCACTTATCTTGGCAAACTCCTTATCCCTGCAGCCTTACTCATGTACACAGTTTTGGTGAGATAGACAGATGTGAATGTTTATTCACATGGCAGTATAAAAATAGAAATGCGGGTTTACTCATCAAATTATGTTTCCATCAGTTATTAAGTAAATGCTGATTATTAGATGAAGGCTTTACATTTGCTGTAGTCAGCATCCATTATTAGCTTAAGACTGGATCATCAGTGTCTATCTATACATTCTCACTGCTGGTGTGCAGGTTGCTGTACCTGTAATGAGGTTGCACCATGTGTGTGTTTCAGGGCTCTGTCGCAGCGTGGAGGGCTTCCTTTCCTGGAGCATCTCAACCTGTCTGGCTGCCTCTTCATCACTGAGGTGGGGCTGCAGGAGCTGGTGTCAGCCTGTCCTTCCCTCAATGATGAGCACTTTTATTACTGCGACAACATCAACGGTAACACTCAAAAGTGAAAATGTTAGGGGTCATTTTTCCTCTGAAACACAAAACTGTACATGCTAGTAACTTTCAGATTACATGCCAGTAGTGTTAGCAGTCAAAGTGCATGTTACCCATAGTTGCAAAAATAATTTGAAAGCATTAAATGTAGAAATATCGACAGCATCATTGCTCACGTGCACCAAGTATTTTCCTTTGCTGAGGCATGTACGGTGCATGAGAAACCCCACCAATGCAGTTGTGCTATTAAGCCACCAGGTGGCTCTACAACGCTACATAGCATAGACAAGCATAGACATGAATTGTACAGGTTATTTCTAATTCTGTTACAGAAGTAAGGTGCTTTGGAGATAGCTGTTTCTTTAAGCTGGATGTGAATATGTCATGATGCAGTTTGTGGCAACTGTAACAAACATTCCTAACCCCACCTGCATAGCATGGGTCCTAGTGTTACAGATCCTACTAAGGTGGAAGGTAAGTAGGCATTACAGTAGCCAGTACGATGCCGTCAGAATTCACTTCATCTTATTCATTTATTTAATGTAAATGTAATGATTCACTCTTTGGATTGTGTGGGTAAGGGTATGCACAAGCAATTTCATATGTCCTATGTCATGCAGTTCAGTAGGTGACCATTGTGTGGTGTTTCTGTCCAGGTCCTCACGCAGACACGGCCAGCGGCTGCCAGAACCTGCAGTGTGGTTTCCGGGCCTGCTGTCGCTCTGGAGAGTGATCCTGCCAAGCAACGCTCTCCTTAAACTTCACGTCTCCCTTTTTATTGCACTTTATCCTGGGAATACCGGTTGCTGTACTTTGTGTCACTCAAAAAGTTTCTGGATGAAACTGTAAATTTGCTCCCGTTACTTCCCTTTTCCATCTATATTAAATGGAAATAATCTTTTCGAAAAAGAAAACGTAAAGGAGTGATGATGGATTTGAAGTGTCTGAAAATGTACATTCTGGTTCCTTTTTTTGGTTTGAAAAATTAAAAAAGAAAAAAAAGCTAGAGAAGAGTAAACACCAAGTACTTTGTGTTTTCTGTAGTTACACCAGTTTTCCTTTGTCACTAAAACTATACTGATTTATAAGTCTTCTTCCCCCTGCTGTGTTTAGTTCATCCATCTATAATCAGCATAGTGTAGACTGACATCATCAGCATCAATTAAACAAGCTTTATCATCTATCTGAGAGGGTAATGTGATTTCATTGCTGGTCCCCCTGTAGACTGAAGCTGTCACGTTGTTGACAGTTACAGGTCAGAATGAATATAGTCCCACTGTACATGGAGGACGTCCCTCACTTTGATGTCCATTTGATGCTTACACAGCAACCATTAAGTTACAGAGTCACCAGTAAAGGATGTACAGACATAAGGATTGGCACATGATGTTACAGTGTAGTCTTATCATTTTGTCCAACTTTGTGATACCAGATGTTCATAGTCACCAAAACAAGCTTTAGTTTTTCTTCATGCACGCCAGTGTGGGAAAAAACGGACCAATGTTCATATAAGAGGGATCTGGATACACCCAGCACTGATGAGGCTTTTAGAGGAGCTGAAAGGAGATTAAGAATAATTACCCTCAGATTGGGAGAAGCTTACTTTGTCAATTTTCAATAGATTGTACTTCATCTTTAATCATTCTGCAGCAGGATGTATTTCCTTGTTCAAAGTCTTGCATGAGGAGTTCTATTGAAAATGTTCAATTCATAAACAGAACAATAAAAGTATCTTGGGGTTAAATGTCTGTTATTGGTTGTTTTAATTACTTTGTGAACATGGTTAAGATATTTAGAAATCGAAAAGTTTGCAAGTGTGACGTTTCAGCGTCTCAGCTAGAGTTGATTTGTGCTTTTCATTAGTTTTTGTTTCAATTCATTTCCAGAGTGGGTTTAGTCTGTTGATCAAGTTTTTAGTTGTTTTAAAATGTGTTTCAGTTTTAGTTTATATTTTTATTAGTTTCAGCAGAAGTTTTATTTTATGCCTCTACACCGGTACCAGCCATGGCCAAAGGCATTATGTTTTTGGGTTTGGGTTGTCCATCTGTCTGTACCATTCACGTGAACTAGTATCTCACACTCCAGATAATTTCTTCAAATTAGGCACAAACATCCACTTGGACTCAAGGATGAACTGATTAGATTTTGCTGGTCAAAGGTCAAGGTCACTGTGACCTTGTGCCTCTCATTCTCACGAACGCGCCATCTACAGAATGCCTTGAAGGAATTTCTTGAAACTTGGCAGAAACGTCCACTTGAACTCAACAATGAACTGATAAGATTTTAGTGGACAAAAGTTAGTGTGACCTCATAAAACCTATTTTTGGCCATAACTCAAGAATTCATGTGCTAATTAAGACAAACTGTCAACTTGCCTGTGACATCAGATTGTTCTGCCAAAACACTTTTTAGGCTATTACTCAAAACCAGCACTCAGGAACAGAAGGGAAGATACTGAATTGGTGACACAAATCTTGAAACTGTGCTGATTGTACAGATCTGTGCTTCAGAATATGTAGCTTCTTAATGGCACCGTTCATATTTGAAGCAGTGTCAACTGTCATGGCTACATGTAAGTTTGGACGTTTGCGGGGGCATACAAGCGCGAGCAATTCTAATTTTATTATGACGAGAAGTGTCTGGGGTAAGATTTAAGGAGTTCAGAATAGGTATTACAGTACAAATACAACACTTTGTGAAGGCAGCTGACTGACAGCCATGTAGACATTCCAGTGTCTGTAAACATATGCACCAATGCCTCCTCATGTTTGTTGTGTTTGTTAATTCGACCAAACTGACAAAGACTAAAATTAAAGACTTATTTTAATTTAGTTACTTTTGCAAGTACACAAAGTTGTTTCAGTTGTAGTTTTTTTCTAAAGTCTATATTTCTATTTCAGTTAACTAAAATGTTTTCTTCACACCTAATTTCAGCTTTTTTAGTTTATAATATAGTCTTTAATAACCTTGGCAACACATTTAAAAAATATTATCAGGAAACATATTTTGTGAGCCCTGAATATTGAGCTAGCACTTAATTACGGAAGACTTCTTGTTGGTGCTAATTTATTACTGTATTTTAGATTTTAGGCTGTTTTTGTCAATGGCGTTAGATTTTAGTGCAAGGCATTTCTACATATTCTAACTACACGGTTATTGTGGATACTCAAGAAGTCTTACAAGGCATTAAATTCATTAATCTAAAAATAAGGCCTTAAATGGTTAAAGTGTCTTAAATCAATCTTTTAGAGGTCTTAAAATGTTTAGGACACGCAAAGTGGAATTCTAGGAATCCTTTTTTCTGATGTTGCATTGCTAACATCTTTTTTTGTTTTTAATTAATTTCCAAAATGCAAAAAACATCAGGCAGATCAAGTAAGTGGAACCAACAAAAACAATGTTTTATGTTACAATAATCATTTGGGCAAATTTGTCCATAACCCCCATTTTATTTTTTTATTTTTTAAATTTCAGTTTTCGTTAAATTGGTCTTAAGTTTTATTCCCAGTGGCATCAAAAAAGTCTTAAATCCAACATGCCTTAACCTGTAGGAACCCTGTTACTGTCCGGCTCTTTCATATATGTTAACATAAATTAACTAGAACACTCAGAGAGCGCAGACCTCCGCCAAGCAGCTCGGATTTCCCGCCATTTTATTATTTTTTGTCCACTTAGCTTCAACCGATCACCACCAAAATTTTATCATCTGTTCCTTGTCCCATTATCAACTTTTCCTGAAAATTTCATCAAAATCCGTTATTTTGCAGACAAACAGACACCGCCGGCGAAAACATAACCTCCTTGGCACAGGTAATAAATGCTGAGCACAATAAAGTCAGATACAACAGCACCACAAGCTAGTGCCTCAAAAATGGCTGCTCTCAGAGTCAAGAACAAGTGAGCACTATAAAGTCCAGAAAATTGGGATTTAATGCAAAGTTATTAAATTGTATTGGATTTGATGTACAGATATAAAACTGATAACTTCTTTACTTGATATCCATTATATACATTAGATTTACAATAGTGTAAAAACAGTGTGTGAGTAATGTGATTACATAAAGTCGTCAGCTTAAATAAAGCTTTAGCACATTTCTATACAAAAGCAGTGAGGCACAGTGATCCACAGTGAGATGAGTGTCTCTTGTATCATGTACGCACCAGCGAGGCCAGGTACACCCACACAGACAGGACGTTATTAGGGTAGGGGTGCACATACACTGCCAAGGCAAACTCCACATTGGATGCGTGAACGTTGTGAACTCCAGTGCTGTACACCGCCTCTATGATGGGCCGGATCTCAGAGAAAGGCAGATTCAGGGGGAATCCTGAAATCTAAAAACATAATAAAGCCCATTGGTTATTTACGAGAGGATTTTATTAATGTGACACCCTGTGTTCAGCCAGCTTTTTTTTTTCAAAGCGGAGAATATTCTTTAATTGAAACAACAGATTGATGACTGATGACATCATGCAGTGACTCAGTCGAGTAAGTTCTTTCCAGGCGTTCCCATGTCACACTTACCCTGTTGTCTCCCAGCAGGCTCTGCAGCTCGTGGCGGTGCCCCTCAGCCATGTCCCGCCCCCTGCTCAGCTCCAGTTTGGGCAGGAACTGTTTCAGGGTGTTGGTGCAGTAGCGATTCCAGCGGGTTGGGTGACGAGGTCGCCACTCCATGATCTTCTCCTTCAGGATCTTCTCAATTCTACAGAGAGGGAGCTGTTAAATGAGTTTTGTGTAGTGTGTAATTGTAGCCCATCAAATCAATATGACACAGTGTTAACTCGCCTGTCCTGAAGCTCTGCTGCAGCTGCTTTGTCTGTGCGCCGATATGCCAGCTCCTCTACCTAAAGAGAATTAGATTTAACAAAATATGTAAAAATTATTACTGAACATAAATCAAGGTTAGAAATTTGTGTTGAACACTCACTTGTACACTGGACAGCCCAGGGTCGGAGAAGGATCGGGAGAAAAACGGCTTCCACAGATGTGCTTTACTGCTGTCAAAACTCATCGTCATCGGTGACGTATACTCTTGAATGTTGAACCACACCTAAAGAAAAATTTGGATAAAGTTATATAATCTGCTGCAATCTAAAGGAAATGATCTGATGTCATACAGTTGCTCTCTCTTCACTCACATTTTCAGCATTAACCAGGCAGCCAACTGTTTGCAGCGGGCAGAAGGTGTCATACTGTCCGTAGTACTGACCACTGCTGGGATTCCAGATCAGGTAGCGGTTCTGCTCTAAAGTCAAGACATATGCTGTGGGCCCCTACGAAATAAAGACATCAAAAATCTAAGTTCAAAATGCATATACAGCTGGGCATTTGTGCGATTAAAAACACAGGGGGACTTCGTGAGATGTGTGTCTCACAGAGTCAGCGTGGATTGATACAGTTAATAAAATGGAAGCACATCTGTTCATGAGATGTGCAAGGAGGTTAAAAGGAGAGGTCGTATCACGTCATATGCTTGGGGTACAACACGTGCAGTAAAATCAGGCCAAATAGCTGGCGCACTATCACAGAACATGGAGATGATTGATTCGTTCCATTGAGGAGTCCACAGTCGGCTAGTCGGATTTTTTTTATATGAAAAATAAAGATATGGATGAGAACTACAATTCTGCGATTACTAAAAACGTCCTTTATAAAAGACAAATGCTTTCTGTATGAAAATGTTCTAATGTATGTCGACCACCATCCATTCGAGCATACCAAAAACTTCTGTGAAGGCGAGCACACCAAAAGAGCACCTGCATGTTCTACCCCACAGCTCCCATGAGGTCAGAGAGTGTGTCCTAGACTTCATTTCATAGTCTTGGAGATGTGTGGGTGACGTACTAAACAGATCATTACACACCTGAAATCTCCTCAGGTTTACATTTAACTGTTACACACCTCTGGTATAGCAGTGCCAATTACAAGCCAGGCTTTCTTTCCCATTGACAGGAAGTAGTTGCACAACAGGACAGCGTGTTCTTCTTCATCTCCTGCCAGGAGGCTGAGGAATTGCTGAAAAGAAAGCAGACACATTACTATAAGATGAGCATTTCTCTCCTCTTACAATCACAACACATCCGAGGGGGTTCACTCACATCACAGGTGCTCCACAGATCACAGGCACCAGAAAACGAAATGCTGTCTGGCAGAGACGGGATGAGTGAGACGAATCGGGCAACCAGGGCCTGTGTGAGGATAAAGTCGGTGTGTCACTACAGTAAATCTGATCAAATAAGGAATAAAAAGATAGGAGGAGTTCCTTTCAAGATTCACTTCAATCAAGCGACTGACCGAGGCCTCCTGGAGGTTATCAGGGAATGCATCCAGTAACTCCCGTGGGGGGTTGAGTGGTCGAATATAACGTGTGATGAAGACCGTCTTCCCGTTGAGGTCTATGACGGTGGTAACGCAGGGTCGGTCCGGGTAGCGCTGTGCCGCGTCCTTCTCAAACCTCTCTGAGGCCTGCAGTAGATTTTCATCCTCTTGGCTGTCAAACTGCACAGAAAGGTCAAAGGTTACAGCAGAGGAATATTGGCCCGGCGCTATGGAAATGAATCAATATGACTTAAAAATGATGTGATCATGGATGGGTGACTGAATGAGTTACCTTCAACTCCTTAATCTAGCACATGTAGCAGAGCAAAAGCAAGTAATGACAAAAGGACGACAAGCGTAAGAACAAATTAATACATTTACACCAACTTAGCACAGCATGGACAACATGTGGACATAAATGATAAAATACTGATATAGACACTCAAATGAAATGAAATGGATGTATTTGAAGACACACATGAAGTAAGACAAACTACCACATGATGATGATGCAGGCTGGGCACTACGAAGCAGACAGGAGCAATCCTCTACTTTGGTATGGAAGCTGAGAACAGCTGTGCTTGCACTTAATTATATCATTTCATCCTTATCTCGAAATAACAGAACTTGTTTTGTGGTGATAACAGGTTGATTTATGGGAACTCTTGGGAAAACAAGAGGCAGATTTCTTGAAATAACAAGATCATTTATAACAAGAAAGGAAGAGATCGGGGATTAATTATGGAGAGCTTGAAAATGAGTGTCTGGTTCATCTGATCACATCTGATTCCAGCCTTTAAGATCACTGTCACAGCTATTGAGAGGATTCATAAGTCATTCATAACTGTGTTAGAACTTTCTCTCCTTAGTCATTAGTTCAAGGTCCACACAGTTTAATATATTCAGAGTCCTACTTGCGTTTGGCCATGTCGTCAAGCTAGCTAATTGATTATCTTTTTATCTCAAGCTAAAAAATTCTCGTGATCTCACAATACAGGAATTAAAAAAAAAAAAAAGCAAGCACAGCTATTTTCGACTTGTGTACTCTGGCACTTAAACATGACTTACCTTTTCCCTGACGGACTCTCCAGGCACCAGCTGAGGTTCAATGGTGATGAAGAGTGTGATAAATGCCCCCTCACTCAGGCTCCTCATAGTGTCATAACCACTGTTAGTGCCATGGCTCCGCTCCTTACTGTACCCCAGTAACACTGCTGGTGTATTCACCTTGAATGTTCCATCAATCTGTGCAATTGAATTAAAAAAAAATAAAAATAAAATCAGTCAGGAGTTCAGACAATCAGGCCTGTTAATAAATCCACAACAACAAAGACTGTCACCTTGGACTGAGAATAAATGGTGCTGAAAGGAATCCTGACAGAACCCAGCCAATGCTTCTCTACCCAGGTGTGTATTGATTTCCCTCTGTCTTTGTCATTCTGAGGAGCAAAGAACAAATATTACAGTTAAAGAAACATGTTCTGATATAATTACTGCGAGTGAGATGTGAGAAAACGTTTTACTCACCACTCCAGTTTCATAAACCACCTCATCAAATATGTTGATGAAGACTTCGTCTCTGACTGACTGCAAGACTGCAGCACTGTAGTCACCATTTGGGGCACTGTAGAGAAGAGGAAGAGGAGTTTTACTGTCTCTTTTAATATCATGAAAAAAAAAGGTTCTACGCACAAACAATATATTTTTTTTAATTAAAAACTGGCACACAGTGCTGGTACGGAATACATTCCTGAACATGTGCCTCCGACCACAGGTTGAGGTGATTTTCTTCCTTGTTGTTTAATCTGTGCAGCCTTGGGTTGAAACTCTGATTGTACATATGTTTCTTTCTTTTTTTTAAAGCTTCAGTGCTTTCAATACAATCGAATCTATAATTCAAGGACACTGTTTTATTTTATTCAGTGGTATCAAAAAAGTATTGACGTATCGACACTTTTGACAACCTTTATATAAGTCTGGTGTAGGCAACCTGTGGCCCTAGAGCCACATGCGGCTCTTTTGCCTCTCTCTAGTGGCAAAAAAAAATCATGTGGAAATTAATAACGGTTTGATTTTGACATTCAATTGTAAAAATGTGTAGCCTATACACACACACAAACAAAAGTTTTAACATTTTTGCGTCCATCGTCTTCAGCCTGGCGCCTTTTCCTCTACATTTTGCCAAATCTCAGTAGCGGTGGCGACAGTAGTCTCAAGTCTCCCTAACTTGGCTATCTAAGGATTCCAAATCCAAAAAAGGAAAAGTTTTGGAAGAAAACAGAATTTAATTGTGTGTGAAGAGATTTGTGTACTTTTATTGCCGACTCTGCAAAGTTAAAGTTCCAAGTAATCCTAAATAGCTCACTGCAGTGCCCCCTGGTGGCTAAACATATTAATGAACGCTCAGTTAGACCTATTTGTAATGTTGACAGGCTAATTTAGATTTATCAGGCTGTGTTACTTCATATGTTTTGCAGCTCCGGATAAATTTTTGTAAATCATTTTTGGTCAAAAATGGCTCTTTTGATATTGAAGCTACCCCTGATCTAAGTGGATAAAGCTGATAGCACCAAGCTGCCAAAACAGATGTAAACATTTATCATAAAACACAAAGATCAAGCCATGAAGTACACAGCTGTCACCTAAACGGTAGCTGCAGCTCCTCGTTCCAGCAGGGGTTTGGTCCATCAGCTGTGGTCGTCTGCAGCACTGTGCGCTGGAAGGAAACCTCCACAAAAGGCCTCACTTGTATCTACATCACACCAATAACAAACACATAAAAATACAATATAAATCACATGCCAATTAAGACTTTGCTGCCAATCAGCTGTAAAATACAGCTAAGGTGTATTGTACCTGGTTGACAAGCCAATCGCTGCCCTGGATGACGCTCTGAGACGACTGTCCTGGTTTGCTGAAATAAAAACCCATTGACAAAGTTCAACGTCTGTCAGGCGTCTAAATTGTACAAGGGTTATTTATAAAGAGGGGAAGGAGGATTTCAACTACACTATTCTGAATTTGAGTGGATGCACTTGGCACTCACCTGCTCTGGGGCCTGCGGACGGGGATGTCGTAGGCCCGGATGATGTTTACCAACAGTTTAATGTCTCCATCAGACAGATTCTGAGCCGTCACCTTCTTTCTCTCTTTCCTCTGAGGTTTCAGTGGCCGCTTGGGTTCAGCCAACTTGAAAAGGTTCATTCCCAGAATCCTGATTTTTACCACAAACAGCCGTCATTAAGTCAACAACCAGCAGGGTGCTCATACATCACACTGTATGCAAATGTTCGCTGAGAGATCAAAAACATGTTTCAAAGTGTGGGACAGGATCGTTACCACCAACAGTACTCAGTCCCTCCAGGTATCTGCCATTTTATGATCACAATACTAATTAAGAGGTGATGATATACAGCAGGAAAAAAAACTTAAGTTCATCTTAATTTTTGAGAAAACACCCCAAAAAATCAACCTGTTTCAGTGAAATAAGCTGCAAAATCCTGAAAGGACTGAATACTACACAGGGTCTATGGACACTACTGTACTGGTACTCAGGGTTCAAACGAAATGGAGAAACAGAGACACAGAGGGTGGGAGAAAAAGAAAGAGACTCATACCCTGGACCTGCCCCACTGTTAAAAACGCATAGCAGAAAAATAACAGAAAAATTGCACAGAGAAGATTATAACATTCACTCTCAATGATGATAAAATGTGCAAAGCAACAGCCAACAGTGTGATTAGAGTCGACAGTTTTACATTATTATGTATATCTGTATAAATGCCATCAAAGAGTGAAATTAAGTTCAGATTTTCTGTTATCATGTCCACATGTTGTGAAACCTGCTTTAAAACACCGCCTTGAGCAGTTCCAGAGGACAGTATTACTCAGCCAGTGGAATGTCGTGTTGAGTTCAAGATCAAATACGCCGAAGCAGCACCAGGCCAAGAAACATACTTACATCAGCCTGTGATTTATATCGGCCCTGCCACTCTCTGTGATAGGTTGATTTGGCTGTGGATCCCACACTTCAAAGCACTCCAAGTTATTTAACCTTTCCTTTACAACTTGAGCAGGCACTCTTTGTAATTTTTCAATTCTTTTGACAAGTGGAATAAGCGTAAGATATACAGAAATGATAGATCACATGCAAACATGCTTGAGTCACTATTTTGTGATTGGCAAGAAAGAAAAAAAATCACAGTAACAGGCATAACACAAACATGAAAGAATGTCAGCTGTGAAAGATGGGAGTTAAAAGGGAGGCAGACTATTTAGTCAGGTAATTCCTGGTGGAGTATTTACCCGATGCTTGGTATCTCCTCTTCTGTCACCAAGTCAGACAGAAGGTAGTGATGCTTGGCAAGAAGAAATCTGTTGATGACAGATTCTCGGATCTGTGGAAAAATGCCAGGATTATACAACAGATGATTGGAGCTATTACATGCTAAAGGCTGAGGTAACAAAAACATGTTTACAGCATATGGGCTGCTCACCTTCTGGAGGTATTTGGCCACTAAGGCTCTGTGTGAATCCAGATGTTGTTTAGTGTCAACTTTCTCTGTCTCTTTCAGTCTCTTCTCATATTCCTGAAATCATTTTTACCCAAAAGAGGAAAATAATTAATGCATTCTCATTTGCCATGTCCATAATATTCTGCTGGTAACTATCTGCAGGGCTGACCTGGAACACCTTGTCAGTGACCTCCCTCTCCAGGGCAGGAACACACTTGTAATTTCGAAACTCTGCAACTTCCTGGTTCCTGAGCCTGAGCAGCCGAAATCTTTTGGACCTGTCCAACTCTTCATCAGTCGCAAAGTTGAACTCCTCCTGCAGCTGCTCCAGACGGAAGTACTCTGGAGCTGTTACCTCTCCACTACTGGCCACCTGGCAACCACAGGAACAAAGAACAGAGCCATGTTTTTATTGCAAAAATTAGGGTCCTTGATTTTTGAGAAGGGCTTCAATTAATGATTATTTTCATAGTCAATTTATCTGTTGAATATTTTTTCAATTAATCGATGAGTTGTTTGGTCGACAAAATATCAGAAAATGGTGAAAAAATGTTTCCCAAAGCCCAAGATGAAGCCTCAAATTACTTTGTCCAGAACCCAAATATATTCAGTAAAAAATAAACAGAAAATATTTACATTTAGGGAGCTGGAATCAGAGATTTCAAACTTTTCTTCTAAAACAAACTAATTGATCTATTATTAAATTAGTTGGTGATTAAATGAATAGTTTACAAGTAACTTATTAATTGTCGCAGCTCTGTTGTTGAGACCTCTTTCTTATGCACTGATTCCGATACCCACTTTCAGCAGTTGCATGATGGAGGCATTTTTAGGATCGTTGGGGTCCAGTCGAGACTGCGTGGCCCACTCTCCAATTTTTTTCATGTCATATAGTCCAGATGCCCCGATATATGTGACTGCATCAAGACGGCCCAAGCCACTAAAACACATAAGAAGAAGAGGAGTGATTAATAGGAGTAAAATTAACCATTGACTTGTTTGTTACATGTTCAAGGACAGATTTAAAGGACTACAAAGATGCCATGTTCTATACTGTATGATTTTAGACTTATTTAATGTGATTCATTTCAATGTAATATTTTACGAAACTTGCAGAGACTTGAACCATCAGACAAATGCGTTCAGGTGCAGATGTAGGAAACTCTGACATCAATGTTTGGGAATTTGCATCAAAAATGAATGAACCTTGTGATTCATTGATAAGCCAAGTTGTCAGAAAATAAAAACAATAAGCAAAAACGGAAATGTTCAATTCGAATATGTTCATTGCCCTATCATAAACAGACTTTTCAGAAACGTACCCTGCAGCATAACCTCTGATGCTAAATTAAATCCAAGTTTAACATGATTGATTACCTGTATTAGCCGAGCTTCAAGTCTGAGCATGTTGCCAAGTTTATATCATGCTGACACAAACTAAAACCACTGGCTGCCTGGAGGCTAGGAAAATGCATTCATGAATATAAACACCATTCTTTGGAAGATGATCAGCAGTGTTGTAAATCACACAGGATATGTCGTTCATGGGCTAATACATTCATTTACAAGTTACAACCCACCAGTACTGTCCTTTCAGTGACATTACCTGTTCTTACCGCCAGGCTGTTGAGACACAGGAGGGGCGAGCGGTACGTCATCCTCCCCAATCCCCCACGAAACACAGCACGACAGCTTCCCAGAGGTCAGCAGGGTCTGTTTGTTACCGCCATCAGCCTCAAAGGAGAGGGGCACGTCTGACGATGCAAACAGAGAGAATCAGAGACAGGAGGGACTGAGATCACTCAAACAAACAAATGTGAGGGCTGTGATTCATATTGAAATATAGATGTTATCTTTGGAGTGGGAATGCAATTGTGGTTGAGAGAGTTTTAGGTCTGAGCTACAGTCAAATCAAGGCATTTACCACTTCCAACACCCTCATGGTCAAACATCACTCTCTGGTTGCTGCTGAACTCAAATTCCTCCAGAGGGACCTTGCCCGTCAAAACTGAGGGTTCTGGCACTGGAACAAACACTTGAGCCAGGAGGGAGCATGATGAGCCAATCTCCTCAAACACCTGCCCAGACACAGAACACACACACACACACACACACACACACACACACACACACACACACACAGAAATGAGAGAAGAATACAGTTCATGTGGTAATCTATCAAGCAGATAAGTGGATTACACAAAGTGGAGGCATGATACATGTTTCTGTACCTGTAAGTTGATGCTCTGCGGACAGTTAACTATCTTGAGATTGAAAATCTGGCCAAAGTGCCCTGTGAAATCAGAGGTCAAGGGTCTGCTGTCTGTTCGGGAGACTTCTTTGCCATTGTATAGGATCTTGATGAAATGAGAGCGCTTCTTAACGTCCTCTCTTCGAGCTATTTCAGGCCTACGACAAGGAGCAAACAAACAGTCCACAAAAAACCTCCACAGTGCAGTGAAGTCCTTTCATTTTAAATTCAGGGTTACACTTCTTGGTTTTCTAAAAAACAGTGAAAAATCTGCCAGTGGCTGATATATGCAGATTTATTTTCTAGATGTCAATGTGTTTACTAAAAACTAGTTACTTAGTTAACACTGCCCCTGCCCCTTGTTTCTTACTTCTTTTCTTTTTGTAAAGAAACCCAGACTTTCCTCTGTGTTTCTCTTCATACCTGGGGCAGAGTTCACTGGCAGTGATGTTTCCAGATGCAGACAGCTCAGGGATCAGGATGGATTCTCCTGGTTTCCTGCGTATCCTGGAGGCTTTCTCTCGGACTCGCTGCTCTATAGAATCAAAGTCTGGCTTCTCTGGAGGCTCCGGCTTCGGGGGTCCTTCTTCAATGGGCCCCTCTGATTCACTCACCTCCTGGTCTTCATCTTCTTCTTCGGTGTCATCCTGTGGCTGGCCTTTCTTCTTCTTTTTTCGCTTCTTCTTTTTGGCTTTCTGAAAACGCAGGATGTGAATGTATGAATATATATGCATATATTCACACACTGTACAAGCCTATCTTGATTTCAAACCAACAATTAAACTTCAATAATTTATTTTTCTTTATGAGAGACAAAGCAAACTACTGTTGTTTTAAATAAAGAAGTCAGGCACTGATTGGCCCTTTTTAATTATTATTCTGTATTATGGTGCACGCAACATCAGTCTGCAGACAGCAGAGCACAGTGAAGGGAGTTGGTTACATCACTAAGTTGGAGGTGTGCAGCTTGTCACCTGCAGCTCAGGCCGGGAGCCAGGTCTAGCCCTCATGATGTTTTCTGCTACCTTTTTTATTATTATTTCCTGTTAGCCTGTATATACCTTGGGCCATCACAAATTGATAACAAGCACCCCCAACTGTGGGCCGTTTGGTCTCAGGGGTCCCAAAACCCCTTTTTTGGGACATATTTCTGGCAAAATGACGTAAATGCAAATATTAGGGCACTACGATGGCAGAAATAGTCATACAAGTATGAAATTTGGCAAGGAGTATCCTGTCATAAAGGGGAACGTAGCAAAATAAGATTCTGGGGCTTGTTGCCATTTTATTTCAAAATATCACACACAACATCCCCGCAAAAAATGACTGTCCATTTGCCAAATTCTCATCACTTTGTGTTTGATATCAATGCTTCACTTGCACATAGAAAACCTCCCAAGTTGATAAGCTTCAATTTGAGCCCAGGTTGACCTTTCTATCTTGAAAATTACACATGCTTTTTCCAAAATTTGTCACTATTGACATCTTATTTTGTTGTACTATTAATATCGTGCACAGCATAGGAAACCCTCTGTCCTTTCGACCCTCACTTCAGACAAGGAAAAAGTCACCAAAAATATAAATGATCAAGCATACAGTATCACACCCACAATCACATAAGAGGAGGGATACAATTAATGAAGCAATAAAGGCGACTGCTGTGGAAGCACACAGGTCTACTGTACATAAAATGACATTGTTTTGATGGTTTCTGTTTCCGATAAGATTAAGGATGCAACTCATTTCTCAAAATCTTTGATTGAATGATGTTATTTCAATATTTATCTTGACAGTGTCAGGTATGCAATATTATTCTTATCAGTCCCAATAAAGAAGAAGAGATAGTTACTATTATTTGATAACCATCTGTGGAGGCTCTGCCATAACTTAGTGGTGTTTGGACATGAAAAATAATATTTACGCAGACTCCTGCACGTAATAAACGTCCTCATGTCTGCTGATTGACTCACTGAAAAACACATTGCATTCCCTGTGACTACTCCATAATAAAAGTCAGTTTGTGTTTCACCAGTTTAATGCTTTTAATGTGAAGGTGCAGCAGTGCAAAATGCTCATTTTGCATAAGCAGTAAGTTTATATGGCACTGTGCGATTTGGGGCTGTCCCACATGAAAGATGACCAACGTGAAAGAAACATGGGCGATATCTTTGGTCGTGTCTCCAAAAGGGAAGTCCTACATCGCACCGTGAGAGAGGTTCAAGGATGGCTGTTGTCACGGTCTTGCGATTTGGGATACCAGCACAGAGGAAAACCTTGTCGAGATGTGGCATCAGAAGCCTTGTCTGTATGCTGCATCCTCCAGTTCTTATCATGATCGCGTAAAGAAGGACGAAGCATGGAAGGAAACAGTGGCGGAGTTGCAGCTGCCAGGTGAGCAGCCTAGCAGCTAGCAAACACACACATAGACACACCGCAGTATATAGTGTCCACAAAACTTTAGGTTATTTAATAATGTGACCCTCTGTGTTTTGCTTCACAGTTGGAGAAGTAATAATCCGCGCAGCATCCTTGTGAATCGGACATCGGACAGTCACATCAAACTTGATGTCGTACCTGAGTTTATAAGATCCATGTCACACACTATAGCTTACACTAAACTAATAAGATTGCTAAATTCTCACAGTCTGTAGGAGGCTTTAGATGTCTTTTGATTTTTTCCCCCCAATATGACAAAGATGATGAGCAGAACATTTTAAAGTTTAAAAATCAACTTGTCGGTGCTTTCTGGTAAAAAAACAAAACAAAACATGTCTCTAAATTACTTTAAAACTAGTTTAGCCTTTTTTTCCACTACAATTTATTGTTAGTTAATCAGGCAACATGGTATCAATAAATCTGCAGTGAATGAATATGGGCTGATGTCAGCATGGTCGATAAATTTTCATTTTAACTCAAGTAGATACCTGCTTTCTTCTCCAGAGCTTCCACTCCTCCAGCTGTTTCTTGTACTCGGCCAGCTTTCTCTGGTAATCCTCATCAGTCTCTGCCTCCAATTCCACAATCTCTGCCCAGATATCCTCTTCATACTCTCGCTCATCTGTTACCCGGTCCACATTCTCTCTGGAGCAAGGTTGAGAAAAGAAACCACACACACAGCATATTAATGACAAGGGTACAAGCATCTGTGGAACACTATAATGTGAAGATATACATTATTCAACAAGAGGGAGGAGTGAATGTGTAGTAAGATTTTTATTACCAAACAATTCCCTTTAAACAAGACAGGAACACAGTATTTCATTTAAGTTCGATGGAGCAGCACCAGCAAAATTGTCTAAAGAGATTTACCTCCTGAGGTAGAGCTTATAGGGTGTGTTGGTGAACTTCTGAAAGTCTCTCAGGGCCTTCATCTCCTTCCACACTTTCACTATGCTTTTCAGCAGAGTCCTGTCTTTCTCCTGTTCAGTGTCTCGTAGCTGCCGAGTGTTCCTGTGATATCCAGGGGAAAAACACACAGCAGGAATATTTCTTGTCTGTCGTGGTGTTACAGAATATTGGTTTGAAGAGGACTTGAATGGAGCTCAATCTGGAAAACTCACCTAACCTCCCGACTGTACTCTGCTATCCTCTGCTGCATGGCTTGAGTGAGGTTCTCCCCACCATGGACCTCAAGCATATTTCGCAGTGCACTTCTTAGTCCATTCAACTATAGCACACACAGAAAACACATGATATAAACTGTATCTGTGGCTTATTTGAATAATAAGGGAAATTTCAGGACCTATTCAGGATTGCAAGGACATTTCAGCGTCTTTGTAACTGCTTCACTATTCAGTAAAGTTTACCTTGTCAGTCAGGTGTCCTGTGAGATTATTGCGCTGCCTGGTGAGGTACTGATCATACAGCTGAGCCAGACGGGCCCCCAGGACATGTTCACGACTGAAAAGTGGGTGATGAGAGAAGATCAGCCCAGCGACATCAACATCAAGCTGGTAGTCCCCCTCAGGGTCCGCTGCACCAGAGATATACAAATTTGCATACTTGGACTTCAGGGCCTGGAGGAGACAACATCATCCATCATGCAACATTTGGAAAATAACAATCACAATGAAACATACTCAGTACTTGTCGTTTGCATGAGCGTATCTAAGTACAAGTGCAAGTGTAAAGGAAGCGTGAAATAGTTGGCCAGGCCATCAGGGAGTGCTGTAATGAAAAGTCATGCATGACAACGATGTAAAATAAACACTCAATTGAACTACAATGGAAGCTCTGTTTTCGCAGTGATCAAATGTGGCAGCTGTGCCTGTCTCCAGAGTAAAAAAAAACATGTGAAGACAAGTGTTCTTTGGGGGTTTCCAACTCAGATAGTCTCAACCAGTGAACCAGATCTAAGTGAAACCTGCATTGACAGTTTTTTCAGGGTTCCCATATTTATCATATTTTGCCTATATGGTCAGACATTTAGAAGTGTGAATGACGCCTGGAACAAGCTGCTTTAAGTAAGGATACAGATGGACAATGCAGTCTGAGTGCTCACAGAATTTGTCATTGAGCTGTACCAAATACCTGTCTTGATTGAGCTCAGATGTGTTTTAGTTTTATTTATTATCCCCATAATGCACAATTATATGGTCAAGTCAAGTCGATATTATTTATACAGCCCAATTTTGCAAATCACAAATTTGGCTCATGGGACATCACAATCTGCACAGTAGGGGTTAGTCTCGCGTGACCAGCCTCCCTTACTTCGGAATGGGAGTCTGGGGACATTCGTCTTTCGTTTTGTAATAGAAATGGGCGGGGATATCCAGACCACGTGACGGCATTGCCATAGGTGCGGCACGTGTGTTCCATGTAACAGAGACGTTGCAGCTCTGCAATATAGCTGAATCAAATGAAATCATATCCATTTTAATCTCTTCTTGCAATGCACTGAACACTTCCTTTTCTGTTGTACTACGGACAACAATTTGGGGAACAGCAATTCCGGTGTAGGCGGGTGTAAGGCAAAGCAGAGTCAGCCAGCGTGCTGACGTCATTGGCGTCTGTGTAAAAGACTAAGTAGGGGTGTGCAACATCATCTCGTTCAAATTCATATCGTGATACCTGCAGTATTTCAGCTTGTTGACACAGCGTCTCTCCCTCTCCTCTTTAGCGATGTGTCGTCAAGTGATTTTGTCATAAACCTTTGGTAATGTAAACCTACGTGACGCCCGCAGCTCAACAAAAAACTACGTATATGTGAATGTGTGATAGTTGTGGTATCATAACAGCTGATTAGAGGAGAAATGGCAGAGCATAAAGGTCCAGGTGGAAAAAAAACCAACTCAATCTTTTAGGATTTTACTAAAAGAGGAAATCACCTGTTGATTTATATATATAGATCCCAGGGGACATTTTTTGTATTTGGGAGCTGTTTAAATGTGTAATTTGTGATAGATTTTATTTTGTTGTACTAGTAATATTGTACACAGCATACGAATCACTCTGTCCTTCCATCCCTCACATCCCTCAAGGTAAAAGTCACCAACAAATAGAAATGATCAAATATACAGTATTACAGTTTTATTAAAGCAATTAAACTGAGTTATGTAGAAGCACATTATTGATATTGTTTTGATGGTTTCGGTTTCTGATAAGATTTTTAAGGATGCAGAACATTTCTTAAAATCTTTGCTAGAATGTTATTTCAATATTTATCTTGACAGTATCAGACATGCAATATCATTCTTATCAGTCCCGTCAAGAAGAAGAGATTGTTATTATTATTAGATAACCATCTGTGGAGGTTCTTCCATAACTCTGAAGTGTTTGGACATGAAAATTAATATTTACACAGAATTCAGCACGAAATAAACTTCTTCATGTCTGCCGATAAAAGGAATACTAGGCAGGATTTTCCTAAAAAACTATGTATAGACTCATACAAATGTAAACCCTTTTAAATTTCATCACTTATAAACCACTGGAACAGTGATTTCCAACTGGTCCAGCCACAGGGTCCAGATTTCCTCTTAGTCATTAGTGCAAGGTCCACACAGTTTAATATACTAAGCATCATACTTATGTGTGGCCACGTTGTCGAGCTAGTTTGCTGTCTCTGTTAAGTATCTGTCCGTTAGTCACTCACTCTACAACAGGAAATGCACATCAAAATGAAAACTCTGTGCCGGAAATTCACTGTACTTCAAAATTATGTGTTTTTTACAAACTTCACACGTTCATGAATCACTTGTGGTCCATTCAGAATGGACCTGCGACCCACTTTTGGACCGGAACCACTGTACTAGAAGTGTGTGTCAGTGTTTTTATCTATAGAGACCCTGCCATCTGACATTTGTTTTGTTATTTTGCTGTGTTTAGGATGTTTGTACAAACAGTCTCATGCTCAGCTGAGTAGTGTGCTTGAGCATGTGTGTGCATTCGAACTCTGCTCGAGTGGAGCTCGAGCTTTTGATATGTTCACCTTTTTTACACTCTCCGTTTGAGGGCATGCAAGAAAAACAGTTTTCTTCACAAATTCAAGGTAACACACAGTGAAAACTGATATACAAATGGTCATCTTTTGGGTGAAGTATTCTTTTAAGGGAAAAGCATATAAAATCTAAAATTCAATTTCCATTGTAGCACTTCTTCAAAAGGTGACTTCACAGCTTCTTTTAACACCCACAATGCCCAGCTGGAGTTTTGATCCAGCTGTATATTGTCTGCTGAGATGATATCACTGATGTGTCATCCTCCACCTCTGCTCTATTCCCTGATGACAAACGCCTCCCCCCTCCCTGCTCCTTTGTACCAAATGCCATACTGCCCTTTTACTTTTTTTCAAAATGGCAAAAAGGTTAGAGAACACTCAAGTGTGAGTGTGCCACCACATTTTCAGTGTATGATTGTGCACGGTGCGTTAGATGTGGCAAATGAACGGAGTGATCGAAGTGAGAGTGGGCGTGTGTCTGACCTTCCTGTACACAGTTTGCAGTGCAGGGTCCAGGTCTTCCTCCATGTGGAAGAGAGGCGGTCTGGTGGATGATTCCTTTATGGGGTCAGGCAGAGCCATGATCCTGCCGTCATCTCCAAACCACTTCTTTCCCTTAATGAAGAATTTAAAAAGATATATTAATTAAAGAACTCGTGGATTTAGGGGCATGGACACTGTTGAGCTGTCTGGCATGTTGGTTGAAATTACCCCGTCTGCTTTCAAAATGCGGTTCTCCAGAATGTTCTCATTGGTCAGGGATACAGGAGGCCTCTCCCCTACATACAGACCCTCATCCTCCAGATAACGGGGCTTCGTGTTCTCAGGCAGTTTACTGGAGGTTGGGACTGTGTCAATGAAAGATAAAGTCAGTTAAAAGATTTTAAAGATAGTTCATATTCTCAGCAGTGTGGGTGTGGATCAGGTGGTTTTCTACATTACAAAATACCTGTTCGAAAACTTGGTGTAAAAAGGCGCTCACTCTCTTGCAGAACACGTTTTTGGTACCCAACATACACTGCTTTCCTCACTTCCAGGAAGTCCTGTGGTGACTGCTCAATGACAAATAAATCCTCTTCATCTCGTACAAGAGGAACTTCTTCACTCTAAGGTGGAACAAAGAATATGAGGCGTTTAGAATCTACTCAGTTTTATGCAACTGCAGCTACCGAACACGTGGAAATAATCAGGATACACACAGGTGATTTCTTACAATATCATTGTTGGTGTTTACCTGGTCTTCATTTTCATCTTGATCATCTGCTTCAGCATCTTCCTGCTCCTCAGCTTCGTCCTCTCCTTCTTCATCTCTGCCCTCCTCAGCTGTTTTTTTCTGTTTTTCTTTTTTCTTGCTCTTCTCCTCAGTCCCATCTGGTGGATCTGGCTCAAAGTTGAGTGTAAAGAAGTTGTATGCCTCCTCAGCAGTCGGTAGGCCTTTTCCTGTCTGTATTTGCACAAAACAAATAAATAAATACAAAAGAAATACTTTATTCTTAAAATGACTGCAATGTTGTCTTCGGCCTTACTCGTTTTGCTGCTTCTCTGAACTTCACCCTGGTGCTGAGTGCAAGAGGGTCATCGTGTCCTCCAGCTCTGTCTGGATCAACCTGTAAAACACTGTGGGTTAAACCTCCACTGCGATGGGTACAGTCATGGTGAAAGGACGCTGTGTGACCAAAATTGAAATAGATGCTAACCTCTCGGTCAAACCTTGTTACAGTGTCTCTATCTCTGAGGCTCTGAAGGCGACTGGCTGGCTCGAGAGAGGCCTCCTCCTGCTGAAGGCTCTCACCTTTAGACTGAAACACAAGAGACCATACTTATACATCAAAATATTTCATCCGGGATTTGCAGTTATGAGTGCTTTGTTTTGGAATTGGATATCTTTCATTATATTATCTAAATACAGGCTAGTGTGTGTGTGTGTGTGTGTGTGTGTGTGTGTGTGTGTGTGTAAAAAAACAACAACTCAGTTTACTCTGGCTGCTCTCAGTTTCTCTTCCAAGCGCCGTGTCACAAAGCTGTCTAAATGCTGAGAGCTGGGAGTATGCTGAAGTCTTGAGGAGACACCTAGAAGACAAAGCACATCATGAAACAATAATCACATGTATTATTTAGTGCTGTATTGCTACTGACACTGACTATCTCAAATCAAATTCTGGCACCGGCTGCTTGGATACTGCCAATTGTTTTAGTCATTTTATTCTGAGAAGTTAGGTCATTTTGTTACATGGAAAAAGAAGTGTTCTTTAAATGTTGACAACAAAGGATCATGCAGCACAGTTTTGTTACTGCAACTGGACTTTTTCAAAATGACATCCAGCTCTGATCAGCCAAAAAGCATAGAGGGTGAGGGGCAAGTTTAGAGAGAACATGGACACTAACTTCTCTGAGATCCAGTTGGAGGTCTTGACAAAACCGCTGGGTCAGCTGCCTTTTCAGCCGATCCCTCATCTTCACTGTGGGGCTGAATGGTGGAGATCTCCTCCACATCATCATCATGGGACTCCTGAGCTGAAGACTGGTCAAGCAGCTAATATATGCCAAGAGATGGAACAGTATGTATACATACACTGTTAAGTGAGTACAATGAAACAGTAATAAATAGCATTAAAGGGTGCAAGAGGATGATAAGTACCCTTTTCTTCCGCCTCTGTCTCTGAGCCCTTAACGTGCGTTTCAGTGTCTCCCCTGGGTCTTCCTCGTTGCTTTGAGGTTTCTGGTGCAACACAGGTATGCAACTGAGACCAACAGCAAGACTGCAAATGCAAACTGTACTTCTATCCACACTGCTATTAAGCACAACTTGAAAAGTGTTCATTGGCACAGGGAAGAGAGAATAAGATTGGTGTTAAGCAGCCAGTAGCACACACAGGAGGGCAACTACAGCCTACAGGCTAAGCTGCAAAACACACACCAACCTTCATTGTAGTTTGCAGTTTCTCCTCTTTCAAACTGGTAGACGGAACCAGAGCCTATCAAGTATAATTAGATTTACTAAAGCAGCTCTTTTATCTGTGTTCCTGACTTTTAAGTGTGTATAGACTAACTAAGACATTCCTCCAGGTCATGCTGAGTCTTGTCAAGGAGGGTTCTTGTTCACTTTGTGCTGTATGTACTCTGTGTGGCTTCTGTCAGTCCACAGACACAACACCTCTGTAATAACACTATTTAACGAGATAGCGTTTGTAACTTTACCTGAATGTCGTCCTCATTTTTGTTTTTTACCAAAGTGTCTTGTAAAGCACGTCGCTTCTTGCGCAGCTTTTCTCGGATGTCACTAAAACATAAATAGAGGCGGTCATTTTAAAACAAACACAGGTAACTGTTAACGCTAGCTTAGACGTGTAGCTAACTAAGGTTACAGGGAAGTGGTTGATTGTAGGACACAATAAGGGATAAACTAGGTTACCTTGAGGAGGCCAGGGTGGCGAGGATAGTTTCTGTACAATAAAGAAAGTACAGAAAGGCAGGTCAGGGCTGTGAGCACTGTTGTAGTTTAGCTAACGTTAACCGTTAAGTCTGTATTACCCGGCTAATGTTAACGTATTACAGTGTAAGCATATCTGCGCTCGTGTCGCTTGTGCCTAAATCTGTAATTTTCCGAGCGAGTTATTCCACTCCCAATATCATAGACTGTATAAAATATCTAAGACTGTGGTCAATAGTTAGCAAACCAGAGCCGTTATCGCTGCCTAGTAACGAGATAAACTACTCTTCAACCTACCGTGAAAAAAAGCACAAACCATCCTTTTGCAGGATGTCCCGCCTTACTATGCTGTGATTGGCTAGTATGTTACTTCAACGCGTGGTTGTAATTGGATGCTAGGTACTACTGACTGTGACGTTGACCAATGACTTATTTCCAAACCAAGTCAATATCATAATACCACTGTATAAAAATACAGTACAGTACTTATTTGATTTTGAATCAACCACTAATTCATTTCAAATAAAGTTAATTTAAAAAAAAACAAGCCTCGTGACGTACTTCCGATTTTCGCCAGTGAGCGGCACTGCAGTTTCCGGTTCAGTTCCCACTCCAGTCACTACGGCGGTAAAATGAATCAGTATCAAGACGTGGGAGCTGTAACTGTACGAAAAAGGAAGAAATATAATGTCAGGGATGCTTTTAAGTTTCAGAGAACGACGGGTGGCTCTAATGAGCACTGCTGTGTGCCACTTTGTACCGCTTCAAGTCGCTATAACAGCGAACTCAGCTTCCACCGCTTCCCGAAACAAAACGGACTTCGTGAGGAGTGGCTGCAGCAGATTCGTAGGACGGGATTTACGGTAACTCCGCATACGAAGGTATGCGGCCGACATTTCGAAAAATTCCACATTCGTGTTACTGTTAATGGTAGACGGGTTTTAGCTGCAAGCGCCGTGCCAACATTGTTTGCATGGAACAATTACGCTACCAGCAAGACAGGGGCCGGGACTCGACCGACATCAAGTCCGGATCCAAGCCCAATGGAGACCGAGGAGGAGATGGTCCCAATGCTCGAGGACCACGACTACGGAGCCTGTCGCGTGGTGTGTGTGAACCGGGAGCGGTATGAAAAAATGCGTGAGGAAATCGAGGCGCTGAGACAGCAGCTCCACACACTCCATATGGAGAAATCATTTGGACTCGAGCGGTTTGCTTCGTCACCAGAGGACATCAGATTTTACACCAGGTAAGATATCTACAACAAATCTATCAAGCTAAGTTAATAGTTGTAAGATCAACGTTTGACGTTACCAAGTGGTTGCATCTATTGTCTGTTTTACTATTTTCTCTCTGTCTTCTTATTCTAATGTCGAACTTGTATGATAACTAATTCAGCTGTAATACTGTATCTATATTTTAGATTCCCCTCATATGAGCATCTGATGGCGTTTTGGAACCTGATCAGTACAGCTACAGCCAAACTGGTTAGGGTCACCACCAGAGCAAGGAAAACCTATGCCACTAGCACAACAACTGAAAGCCCCTTAACCAGACCGACTGTAAGTACCCCTCCCCCCAACCACACACACACACACACACACACACACACACACAGACAGACTTAGAGACAAAGACAAAGACTCAGCGACACAAAGACACACACACAAAATTGAAAATGATGATTTTGAACTAACACTCATTAAACATTTCTCCCCCAGAAACTGCTGCCAATAGACGAACTCTTCCTCTTCCTGTCATACCTGTCCACCGGCTGTACCCAGAGGGAGCTGGGCCATAGATTTAACATCCACCGAGCCACAGTCAGCCGAGTCATCGTGACCTGGGCCAACTTCCTCTACAGCCTACTGGGCTCGGTCCGTACATGGATGTCTCCAGCAGCTGTGAAGGCCAGTCTTCCGCGTGTCTTTCATGGCAGCTACAGCGACACACAAGTAGTCCTTGACTGCACAGAGCTACGGTGTCAAACTCCTTCATCCCTGCTCCCTCAGAGTGAAGACTTCTCCAACTACAAGTCCCACCGCACCTTCAAGGCCATGGTGGGAATGTCCCCTCACGGAGCCCTGACTTTTGTGTCAGCACTCTTTGAGGGTTCCATGAGCGACAAGGAGGTGTTTCGTCAGTCAGGGATTACATCACTCTTAACACCTGACATGGCCATCATGGTTGATAAGGGCTTCATGGTGGATGACCTTGTACCTGGGACTGTTCATTGTCCTGCCTTCCTCTCCAAGAAGACGCAAATGCCGGAGGTGGATGTTCCGAAAACGCAGTCCATTGCTCGTTTGAGAGTGCACGTCGAGAGGATGATCCGAAGAGTTAAAGAAAATAAACTCTTTGATACCACTATCCCTCTCTCCATCGCAGGGAGCATAAACCAGCTCTTCACAGTCGCATGTCTCCTCTCAAACTACCAAAATGGACCTCTTGTCAAGAAATAGAGATATGAAGTTTGAAATTGTGGCCATATCACCATATCCTCCTTCTGATGAACTTAACATGAACATTTTTATTCCTCAGCTGTTGTAAATTACATTTTTCATAGCGAGTCTTATTTTTGTACAATTGATTGATTCTCTCTCACATCTTTTATTTACTTAACACTTCTTAAGGCTAAATTTTGTTTTGACATTGTGCAATTTTGCACAAAGTAATGTACTTGACATACTATGTATTTCTGTAAGTAAACTGTGAACAAACAAGTGCACATTTTCTGCAGTTTCTCACTCATAAATGTCTTAACATTTCAGCCTGAAGGCTGTACAGGTGCAGCTCAATAAATTGGAAATCATGGAAAAACAATGTAAAACAATGTAAAATGATGGAATTAATTCCTGACGATATTGTAAACAAATGGAAGAATTGTTTAGTTTAGGAAAAAAATAATTGATCTGTTAAACTCTAATCACATGTAGATGTAATGTGTGGTGTGGAAATTGAAACTAGAAATCTGCTGATTATTACAATTCTAGCAATGGCAAAATTTTATATATACAAATCTAAATTTATATTAAAAAAGGTATCTTGGGGTCTTGTTCACGGGTGAGGGTAGAATGGAGCGTGAGATGGATCGGCAGGTCGGTGCTGCTTCTGTAGTGATGCGGGCGCTGCGCCAGTCCGTCGTGGTGAAGAGGGAGCTGAGCCAGAAAGCAAAGCTTTCAATTTACCAGGATCTTCCTGGGCGCCTCCCGCTGGAGGTGTTCCGGGAACATCCCACTGGTAGGAGGCCCCGGGGCAGACCCAGGACACCTTGGAGGGATTACATATCTCATCTGGCCTGGGAACACCTTGCGTTCCCCCAGGAGGAGCTGGAAAGTGTTGCTGGGGAGAGGGATGTCTGGGGTGCTTTGCTTGGCCTGCTGCCACCGCAACCCGGCCCCGGATAAGTGGATGAAGATGGATGGATGGATGGATGGGTTGAACTTAATTTAACTCTAAACTGTTTAACTCCTGTTTCATATAACATTTGATTCTCTGCAAATTGTGAATTCCTAACCATTATTCAATCAACATTTTACATTCAATCTTGAACCATATGTTACTATCAAGGACAACAAAAGGTTAGATAACTGTGTAAGATAACAAAATAGGTCAAGTTATTTTAAAGCACATCTGTTAAAATAACATTTATTTTATCTAGGGAAAAAAAATTATACTTATTATCTTCACATATGTCCCTCATAAGTATTTGTGCAAATTTAGTTAATTGACTAATCAGATCTTTCTTATTTCATAATAAAGACCAACTAGAAAATTAAGGCAGAGGCGAGGGACATCTTGTACATCCTGGGGGCACATACTAAATGGTAAACGGATGGACCTGCACTTGTATAAGTCACTTGTTCTGGTAAACGGATGGACCTGCACTTGTATAAGTCACTTGTTCTAGTCTTCTGAAACTCAAAATGCTTTTTACACAACAAGTCACATTCTCCCATTCACACACACATTCATACACTTGTGGCCGAGGCTACTATACAAGGTGCCACCTGCTACTCAGTTTTTAACACACTTACACACCGATGGAACAGCCACCAGGAGCAATTTGGGGTTCAGTATCTTGCTCAAGGATACTACAACATGCGGTCTGCAGGTTAACCACTGATGTTTCGATTAGTGAACAACCCGCTGTGCCACAGCCGCCCACCTACTAGGCCACACTATAGTAGAGATGATCCAGGCAGGAACTGAAGAGCAACTGATGCATAGGAGACAGGACTAATCCAAAAGTGTTCAAATTAATTTTTTTTACAAAAATTAAAATCATAATTAATATATAAATGTAGTAAAAGGTGCAGCTCTTTTGCCCTTTCTCAGCTACCCAGGCCAGCGTAGGCTCATGGCTCTGGATGATACTCTGAATCCAGTTCCCCCACGGTTTGCCAATGGCCTCTGAACACCTTAGCTTTGGAGTTTAAATATATACTGTATATATATATATATATATATATATATATATATATGATATATAATACAGATAAAGCAAGGCACCCAAACAGCACTATGTACTGCTGTACAACAGTACAACAGAGTACCATAGCACAACATTCAGCACATTCCATGCTCACTTACCAGACACCCCGCGACAAATACACTGGTTGCAGTCACATTATTCCTTCAACCCATCACAGTGCAGGCAATGACACCGGCATGGTGCTTATACACACAGTTGGTACAAACAAGAGTTGAGGTATGATCAATTACAGACATGTTTTATGTTGTAAAAACACACACACACACCACTCAGACCAAAATTCCTGAGGTACCAGACGTGCCTTGGGCGTCCAGCCTTTACGGGGAGGGGGCTTGATAAGGGGCGCAGTGGTCATGTGTCCAGCCTCTAAGGAGAGGAGAGGAAGCTGAGGGGCACTGTGACGGAGCATGCAATATTCTGGGTTGCTGCGATACACCTCTACAGCTTGATAAGCTTTGAGTCCCAGACTTCGCTCCTTTTGGGTTGCTGTAGCGATGGTCCATGGTTGCTCCCTTGTTTTTCCCCGCACCAAGTTGACGTCTACCCCTGAGCTTTACCCTTTGGCTGGCCACAGAGTTATGGTTAGCGGCCCGCCGTAGATCTTGTGACTGTTTCAAAGCCAGGTTGTTGGCACCACAGCGGCCGAACATGTGCATTGCCGCCTGCATCATGGGGGGATTTCGCTTCAGCCTGTTGAAGGCCTTTAAGAAAGCTGATCCGGCCACCTGAAATTCTTCGCTGCTCTGCACCATTGCTGCAAATTCCTGGCTCATGGAGTCCCACTCCTGTGTGCTGACTCTAGCTGGAAACAAAAAAAAACTTAAATGTCCAACAGGGCAAAGGATTAACCCTTATTTTTAATCAGCAAGCCATATACTCATATGCATAATTGTGAATCTATTTTAGTTGAACTAACCTTCCAGTGTTTCATCAGCCTCAAGCTCCTCAACAGCTTCCATGGATGTTTCTGGAGCACAACTGCTAAGATCTGAAGTGAGATGTGACCCACCAGATACTTTAATTGAACAATCCTGATCCTGAAGAGGCTTCAGGAAGCCCTCATGGACGTGGACATCATCCTGTGCACTGCATATGTATTCCTTATGGAATATCTTATAGTAAAGTCTGAAAAACATGACATTAACAGCATAATTAACTCAGATCTGAAATACTGTTTGATATAAACATAGTACGAATAACCAGTCATGATAAATACCTATAGCAGAACTGCAGGTCAGGACAGATGGAGCGGTCTGCTGAAGCATTGACGTAATCATTCCCGAACTGAACTTGCAGATCATGTTTAAGAACATTCAGTGCACAGGATGGTGAGCGCCCTGCTTTAAACAACTCTGTCAGCTGCTCCACAGCCTTGCTGCCCACATCCCGGTGACGCAGAGCATCCGGCGCATGAATGTTGTGGTTGTGAACATTCACGACGTCCACTAGTGTGGGGTAGGTCGGAATGTGGGGATCGGTACTTCTGGGTGGAAAAGAGCAACAATCATTCTGTTAAACTGATTTATACAGACATGTATTATCACATGAACACAAGCATTGCTTAGAATATGAAGTAGGGTTTGTTTAACCTGCTTGGCCGTCCCAAGGAGATCTCAGTGCGTGCAATGGCAACTTTGAGTTTTGCAGGGCAATCTGTATTTTTGGACGTCCCGTTACTCTTTCGTGTCGCCCTGGGCCTGGTGTTATGCTGGCACCGGTATTCTGTCTAAATTATTACGGAAAACTGAATTAGAATTTTTGAGTCATGATGAAGAAAACATGTTTTATGAGGCCACAGTGATCCAAGTAAATGTTTTTTGCCAAATTTGAAGAAAATTCCCTGAAGGCGTTCTTGAGATATCGCATTCATGACAATGGGACATACATATGTATGTACAGACGTTCAGATGGACGCACAACCCAAAACATAATGCCTCCGACTGTGGCTATCACTGGCGCTGAGGCATAAAAATGATAAGAGGAAGTACAGACAGTCCACAGTCAAGTTGGATAGATAAGCATAGAGGAATTTTTGGCACCTTCCGAAAGGTTTGAGCCAAAGGAAATTCACCAGCGCCAAACTGAAAAGAACTGAGAATAAAACAGTGATTTAGATCCTCTCAGAATGTGTTTGATAGAAATATAACAAACAACTTGAACAATCAGAATATTGACTTAAATATGACATCATTAATTTCCAGCAGTCACCTTCATTCTCATCCACAGCTGTTATATCTTACACATGTGGCTGGCGCTGAATAAGCCAGCTAAGCTGCATTGTTTAGACTGGGCCTGAACACTCCACTGTGAAGCTAGCACTAATGGGAGAGACAGACCAAAGACCAAAACAACCTAATTGAGACTGCTTAAGAAGGTGGGTCTCAGTCTGCTTCCAAGCAGATTCTGTTGCATTTCTTTTGTTTTGTGAAAGCAAACCAACTGCAAACAGGATTTTAAGAGAGCAGAGATGTGATTATAACATGATTTTAAAAGATTAACAACTAAATCCATCTGCTGATTGTGAAGTATGTTCAGGAGAATTTGATTTCTCCACGTGGGTCCTGATGATGCAGGATGACAGTCGCCAAAACTGTCCACTATGGATACGAATCATAAAACTTTTAAACGTTCATATTGATAGAAGTGGCAGATTAGGAAAATTTAATGAATGATAAGAAATGTTGTCACAACACCAACTGTGTGAAGAAGTGATAAACCTACTTTGAAGATGACCTTTGAACCCTTAGTAGGCCTCGTGTAGTCCACTCTCCACGTAACTGGCATTAATTTCAGCCACACCAGTATCTCCTCCTTTGATGTGAGGGACATCCGTAGAGTGGCTTCAAAATCTGTGTGGTCACTGGTCACGTTCACTTCTTTGTAACTGCATATATGATACTGATACTCCTTTGGCAAGAAGTCCTTCAACACAGACAACATGAAGTTACTAAGAGGACAATTAAAGTATGACATCTGTTCGTCTAAAAAACTAACATTCAAGTTTGTTTACCTCAATAAACACTGATCACAGGTTTTGTTAAAAGATGAGCCTTAGGTTAAAGAAAACTTGCCGTGGGAGCCACTTCACCTCTCAGCAAGACAGTTAAAGGGAAATTTCGGTTTATTTCAACCTGTCTCCTATCATCCTAAATTTGTTTCAAGTGACGAGTGACATAGAAATAATAGTTAGCATGTTAGCCGTTAGCCTAGATACAGCCG